>NW_026067892.1:5718739-5749865 GCF_014885135.2 Alexandromys fortis | reverse complement strand
GCACACACACACACACACACACACACACATACACACACACACACACACACACACATACAAATATCACCCTGCACAGGCTCATAAACATACCAGAACTCTGTCAAAGGCTGAGGGTGTCCCTCCTCGCTGCACATGGCCCAGCACGGTCACTCGGGTGTCAAAGCCCAGCCTCTGAACCACCAGCTATGTGTCAAAAAAGCAGAAGATCAGTCGGGCAGTGATGACACACACCTTTAATCCCAGCACTCGGGAGAAAGAGGTAGGTGGATCTCTGGATCTCTGAGTTCAAGGCCAGGCTGGTCTACAGAGTGAGCTCCAGGACTGCCAGGGCTACACAGAGAAACCCTGTCTCAAAAAAAAAAAAAAAAAAAAAAAAGAGCAGAGGGTTTGTAGGCTTCTGCAGCAGTTGCTGCCCAGCTTTGTCCATGGGCCCAGTCTCCATGGTCCACTCGTGTAGCCTTAGGTTTACAAACAGGCCTGAGGGTCCCTAGAACCAGTCTAAGAAACATGCTACAGCATCCAAGCCTGGAGCTCATGTGAGTGCGAACGTGTATGTGAAGACCATGTGACCATGTGTGTGTGCATGGAGGGTCCATGTGTGCATGCATACAGAGGAACATCTGTGCATCCAGGACTGGTTATGTTTCATGGCCTATGGCCCTGGCTATTCAACACTGAATATACCCTCTGGCCTCTCTACTCAGCATCCACTGAACCCCTGTGGTTCAGGAGGCCTGGGTACAGACAGAATAGCAAATAGGTTATAGTCCTGACACAGAATCAGAACATATGGGGACACAATCATGGGCAGAGGGGGCAGGGGCAAAGGTAAGAACACCAAGGCAGGAGGGGGGCGCTGTGTTTTCGCGAGGGGTGCCCACCACCACCAGAGGCTAGAGGCAGGCTCTTCAGTCCCAGGTGTTAGTTCTGTTTAGTTTTGCTTAGCTTTGTTTTGAGATAAAAGTTCATTACAAAGCCAGGGCTAGCCTAGAATTTGTATGAATGCCAGGCTGGCACAGAACTCACATTCCTTCTGCCTCATGGGATTACAGGTGTGCAACACATCGGGCAAATCCACACTGCTGAGTGCTGAGTCTGGAGTGGAGGGTGGGGACCCATCACTTGGAGAGCTCACAGAGCTAAGACCTAACACTGGGGTATTGAGGGGCCCAGCCAGAGACAGACTGAATGCAGTCAGGACCCAAAGGGTTGGGGCTCACAGTACAGAGGGACCATGACTTGCACCAGACCTGAGTCCTCAGCTTCCCTGGAGACCCCAGCCAGCCACCCTACAACTGACAATGTCAAGAGGAGGAAGCATCTCCCAGTGCCAGTTTCAGCCCAGGGAGGGGCTAACCCAGGACCAGCAGGGCCTCTGCAGGAGACACGGCTGGAGCCAGGGGACTGGAGAGGACATGTCATGCCCCGGGAGGCTGCTGTACTCACATCCTTCACGTAGCTGGATGTGATGGGTTTTCCGTGCCGGTCGATGGCTCCCTCTGCGATGATAATGATGTTTAGTCGCGATCCGCGGCTCCGCGTCTATCAGAGACACTGGGCTCACTCTCCAGTCATGGACCACTCACGGCACGTGGCCATTGGGGACAGCAAGCCTCACTGGGGTCTAGGACACTATCTACAACCCACTTGAACAGGATAAGAAAGAGGGAAGGAGATCTGGAGTGCATGGCAGAGCCGAGTCCAGCCAACCAGGACCACACCGTCCTCGTGGAGGGCAGCAAGCAATAGGCTAGGGAGTGGGGACAGGGGATGAGCGGATACTGGCTAGGGTGTCTGCAGGGGGCAGACCAGAAATAACCGTTCCTGCAGGTAGCTAATTAGAGACCTTCAGGTCCTTTCTCAGGCTGTTTCAACGGGAGAACCTTCCACCACCAACCAACAACCAGAGGTTCTGATCCACTCTCTACACCGGAACTAATGGGAAGGCTACACTTATCTCAGAGGACCCAGGAGGCCCAACAAGAGCTCTCCCTAGGTGAGTCAGTGTCACAAGCTAATCTAACCATAACAGAGCACGCTTGCTCCTTGGCTTCTCCCTTCAGTGATCCGACAGACGGACCTTCATGATGCACCAGCCTGCAGGCTGCACTGACACCCAGAGCCTCAGTAAGGGCAGGGTGGAAGCAGCTCGTGAGACAGTCTCACGGCACAGCCGAGGCTGACCTAGAATTGGTATGGCACAGGCTGGCAGAGAACGCATGCTGCTCCTGCGTCAGGAAGCTGGAAGCAGCTTGTGAGAGACCCGGTTATATTAGAGGGCATTAGAGAGCTACAGGGAGGAGGAGGTGACGCTGGCACCGAGCCTGACCTCCAGGCCAAGGCTGCAGGCAGAGTCTAATAGCCAGGCTCCTCCCCTCCCTTCAGCGTGAGCAATGGACAAGGCAGGAAATGCCTACATCTTCAGGGGAAAAGATCCAAAAACCTGAGGTTCAAGTCCATCACCTGACCCAGGCAGGTGAGGGCCAGGTACGCAGACCCCAGGTGCTCAGGCCCTGCCTGGCACTGATGCCTCTATCTAGGCCTTGCCCACTTTGTTCCATCTCCATCCTACCAGTAGCTTCACTTGGGAAGGTTCTAGAAACAGGTCATGACCCCCCAGGAAGCTCTACTGCCTGGATAGGATGCATAGACACAAGGAGGAAGCACTGGTTCTGTCCTGAGGATCTGCCTCTCTAAAACAGGCATGTGTATACACACACACACACACACACACACACACACACACACACACACGCGCACACACACACACACTCACTGGGAAGACAGGTAAGTGGGCCCCACCCTGTCTGTATTGGTCCTCTGCAGAGCAGAGTATAATATACCTGCTTATGCCAGAGTCATCGCAGCTTCATCAAGAGGCATGTACCACACTGCCTGCTCCAGACCAAGGGACCAGCAACCTTCCCCAGTTCTCTCAGAGGGGCCTCTTCTACTGGGCACCCCATTTCTCTTGCTTCCAGGGTCCCCAAGTTAGGACCTGGCAGATACCACCTACAGACACTTCCAGACACTACTTCCTGGATCTGAACTCACCACCCTCAGGGGAGCATAGACCTGGTAGAAAAGCCCCCAGGCCCCTCACCTACCCTTTGGGTCTTTACAGGGTTACCTTTCTTACAGGGTCAATGCTGAGGCCCGAGGTTATGAGTTTATGAGGCCACCTCTCAGAGCTAGTGCCAGCACTCCAAGAAACAAATCTGCCATGCTCCCTGCACTGGCCACAGAGATGCCCAGACAGTGGTCTGAACATCTCTGCCCACTGGCTCTGCCCACAATGGGTAGGACCGCTGGTGTGTCCAGCGGTCAGCACTGTGAACCTCACATCACACATGCAGAAGTCAGCAGGGTGGTCCTCCCCCAGGCCCATCCAGCCATCAGTGCTATGACCTTCCTACAAGCACATCCAGAGGTCAGTGCCATGACCCTCACACAGGCATGAGCATCCAATAGTCAACACCATGACCCTCCCAGATCCCCCAAAGGGTGCTGGCAGGTGCTGCTGAACCAGCGATCGAATGAACAGAGTCCCAGGGACACCTGCCTCTTTGATTCTCAAGTGGCTGAAATAGAAATCCCCGTTGGCCACTCACCTCGCCCAGCCTCTCACACATGAAGTTCTCCCAGCCATCCTCAGGAGGTGCTTCAGGGATGAACAGCCAATCAGCCCCTGAAGCCAGCGCAGACACCAGTGCCAGGTATCTGGAGGAGCAGAGGGACCAAGCCTGCTCAGGGCCTCCTTCCTGTCTCTCTCCTCCCTGGTGCCCACCAGGGCTCCCTCATACTCTTTTTTTTTTTTGGTTTTTCGAGACAGGGTTTCTCTGTGGTTTTGGAGCCTGTCCTGGAACTAGCTCTTGTAGACCAGGCTAGTCTCGAACTCACAGAGATCTGCCTGCCTCTGCCTCCCAAGTGCTGGGATTAAAGGCGTACGCCACCACCGCCCGGCTCTCCCTCATACTCTTAACACTAAGTGACCAACTGGTGCATTCCAGACACTATGTGTCCGCACCCCACTGTCCTCAGCAGCCCCCAGGTGGCCCAGCACTCCCCATTGACTAAAGCCAGTCTCCTTACCCGCAGTGACGCCCCATCACCTCCAACACAAAGGTCCTCTGGTGGCTGCGGAGACAAAATGAGTGCAGATAACAGTGCCAGGTCTCGTAGGCCACACATCTTAATCCACCAGACTATACCAAGAGGACGGGGTGCTGACTGAGGACAGTGCCCACTTCCTCATGCCCAGGGCTACCTGCTCCCTGGGCTAGAAAACACCCATCAATATTCGAGACAGTTCTCAACCATCCTGAGAGCCTGGTCCTGATCTAAACCTGGTGATCCCTGGTTTGAGCCCAAGCACCCCCTTCAGGGGCACCACCACCCTGGAGTACAGTAGCCTCTGACAGCTAGGGTGCACTGCCAATGTCACACTGACACCTAGAAGGGTGGGGGCTCACCCCAGCATCTCCTTCAGCAGAGGGTACTGGCCTAAAAGCCAAGAGTTAAAGATACCGCTATAGAGCCCACTGGCTACCGGCTCCACTGCCCCTACTATGGCAGCCCCCGTGAGGCCAACTTCACTACCATGATGGGACAGAGCCCCCGCCCCAGCGAGCCTTGTTAGCATGGGTCCCCACTTACCTCTGGGCAGTGGTGGTGATGGCGTCAATGACCTCCATAATGCGGTGCAGGGCTGAGTCCGTGCCGATGGTCATGTCGGTGCCGCAGAAGTCATTGTCGATGGAGCCCACCAGCCCGGCGATGCTCAAGTGTGCATACTTCTGAGCCGTGGACTCTGAGATCTTACCTGCGCCAGAGAACCACAGGCTTGGTGAGGGCTGCAACCCGAACAGCTGCTTCAGCCACCACACCTTTTCCTCCCTCATCCACCATCTATAAGAAGGGGTATAGCCCAGCAGGGCCCCAAATGCCTCATCACCCAGTAGGAAGCCTCTGGGGGACCACGGGGGACCCCCTGTGTTCCAGGAAACACAGAATGGCTGAGATGTCACCTTCCAAGCGGCAACCTTGGGCCTTGAGCCAAACGTCACCCTAGCCAAAGCTACACCTCTGTGTCCCACACCAGACTCTCTTAGGAATCAGTTACAAGCACGGCCGTCACATGACCAGGAACATGCTATACTAGAACACGGGACACCACCTGTGATCTCGAGGGCTCTTTGAGGCCAGGAGCGGTGGGTTCATGCTGACCTGGCCACCAGGGTGACCACCCCACATCAGAAGCTGTCCTGGAAGAGATGACCTCCAGCTACCTCCAGAGCCAGGTAAGAGCCAGGTACACGACCTACCTTCCTTCACCAGCTCCTCCAGGAGGCTGCCCCACTCGTTGCGGAAGATGTTGGCACCCGTGAGGCTGCCGTCCCCACCAATGACACACAGGTTGGTGATGCCATGTTGGAGTAGATTGTAAGCTGCTGCCAGGCGTCCTTCCCTCGTGGTGAAGGCCTTGCAACGGGCACTGCCAATAATGGTGCCACCCTGCATGGAAGAGGAAGGGGCCTTTAGGTGGGGTGGCAGAAGGTCTCAGGAGGCATCAGAGAGATGCCACTGCTGGACAAGGTGGACCCCACAGAATTAGAGTGAAAAGTCTCTAGAACCTTGTGTGGTTCCCCCTCCTCTCTGGCCTTTCTTTTTAAGTCCAAAAATTTGGGTCTGGGGAATATCCACAAGTCTTAGAACTAGAAAGAACACATATCACATGACACACACCACACACCAGAACAGAACCATCCCTGTCTCCACCCACACCCTCCCTGGTCTAGACTACTACCTCTTGTGTGTGTGTGTGTGTGTGTATATCTGTCTGTCTGTCATTTGACATGTCTATGTCTGTGCACCCATGAGACCTCTGTATCTGAGTGTCTCTATGCATGTGCACACCCACACACTCTCACACACTGCCGGGGTGGGAAGGAGCCATCTGACTTCAAGCCTCACCAGCTGGATGATGTTGGAAACACTGAGCCAGTTGGCTGGCTTGATGTTCTCACCTCCTTCCACAAGGCCCTCGTAGCCCTGAAAGCAAAGACTGACGGATGAGATTACAGCCCCACTGTAGCCAGCAGCACTGTGCTCACCGCGGTGAGCTGACTCAAGGAGCCCAGCCACAAACCCTGCTGCTTACAGGCCCAGCAGCTGATGCCAGACTCCAGGCATGCTCGATATGCCCAGGAATCCATTACTACAGAGGAAAACACTCAGTGCATGCTCATGGTACAAGCAGACACCTGAGGACTGCCCCCAAGCAGAGCTCATGTCATTGCATCCAAATAGGAGAGACAAGGCCAGGACACAGAAGCCCCTAGGGAAGCCCGACGTCCTTCAGAAGAGATCTGTCCAGTGTGAGTGGTGGAAATAATCTGGCTGTGGTCTGAGGGGACTATGAGAGCTTCCTGCTACGCGACAACATAGTGTGACGCCCTCCCCTACCCATGGACATATGTAACACCTAATTTCTAAGGCCAAAATCAGGCTGCCAGGGACATACACACACTACTCCCCAGGGGGACATGCATTTTTGGTGGAAAGGCCCATACCCAAGGGAGAATTCACAAGTCCCATGGATGTGGGGGCAGCCACAGAAGACAGTGAGTGTCCTATGTGTCCCCAGGTACTTGTGGCCAATCTTCACCCCAGAGCATAGCAGCGCAGGGCAGTACACCCCCACAGTTCTAGACTGCACTTATTTCTCATGCTGGAGGTTATGGACTGGACCCTCGTGGGAATTCCACTTGGCTTCTTTACTGACCTCTGCTGCTGTTCATCAGACAGCAAGGTGCCAAGTGCCTCTACCACAAATGCTGCCTGTGGGTTTTATACATGATGGACATGGGTAAGTCTGATGGTTTGAAAGAAAATGGCCTCCAAAGGGAGAGGCACTATGAGGAGGCATGGCTTTGTTGGAAGAAGTGTGTCACTGTGGGGGCTGGCTTTGAGGTCTTTTGTTCCTGTCAGTCAGCTTCCCGTTTCTTACAAGATTAAGGATTCTCAGATACTCCTCCAGCACCATGTCTGCCTACACGCCACCATGACTCCCCAGCACGATGATAATGGACTGAACCTCTGAAACTGTAAGTTGCCACCCCAATTAAATACTTATGGTGTCTCATCGCAGCAAGACAGCAAGACCAGACTGACGGCCTCTACCACGTAGTTCAAACTCCTCAGGGGACACTTCTGGCCTTCCAGCACCAGGGAGAAGTGGGCATGCCATGCTTGGCCTGGGCCGTCCAGCTCAGCTCTGGCCTGTGCTCCTCCCTAGCTAAGTGGTAAGGCCCCAGAGGGTGTGCAGAAAACATCACAGTGAAGGGTCAGCTCAGGCCCCAGAAGCCACAAAAGCAGCTCTGCCTCCACCCCTGGAATCCAACCAGAAGGTTCTCAGGAGCCATAGGAGGACAAGGCACCCCGGCTTGAGGAGTAAGTAGCTTTTCCTAGCTCAAGCCAGGCCAACTGCACCTCCTTTGGGCCCCTAAGACCTCCAGCCATGAAAGGAAAAAAGTGGGACCATTAATTAATGTGCAAGGCCCAAGACTTCAGATACCACTGGTAAAACAAAATCACCTGCTAAGTGTCAACAAGAAGTCCCGAAAAGAAGCTGTATGTGTGGGAGGCCGATTGGTTAGAGCGGCAGGGACGTGGGGACGGTGGACTGTTGCCGGCCCAGAGGCCCAACACCGTATCTGGCCTTGCCCATCCCAGTATCAGAACTAACATCCTGTGTCTAACAGATAACAACCTCTGGGAATCCATTAGCTCAGCAGACCGCCAGCTTCCACTGGCCCATCAGACAGCATCTGATCCCTATAGAAAAGCTCCCCCGATATCCTGTTACCACCTCTGTGACCCCCCCACCAATGTATTTTAAACTGGCCTTGATTTATACCTTTCTTTGTTCTGTAAAACTGTGACACTTCATGAAACCACTCCCGCATTGCAACATGGAATTTGGGGGAACTTAAATCTGTGTTTCTGGCAGGCGGTGGTGGCACATGCCTTTTAACTCCAGCACTTGGGAGGCAGAGGTAATCAGGTATCTGTGAGTTCAAGGCTAGCCTGGTCTACAGAGTGAGTTCCAGGGCAGGCTCCAAAGCTACAGAGAAACCCTGTCCCTGCCTCAAAAATAAATAAATAAATAAATTGATCCCTTGAGGATCCCTCACCGATACTCCCCCACACTCTTAGGGGTTCTTGGTTCTGTTTAAAATGTCTCTTTTGAACCCCATCGACTTCACATTGGCTCTCTCTGAAATCCCTCTCTACTTGGAAGTAGGGATTCTTGGTGCTGTCTGTGTAGAGGTCTCTGAGGAGGAAGGGCACTCTGTAGGGCCCTGCAGTGATGAAGAGGGGCAGCATCTCTGTCCTTCCCTCTCTGCTGCTGCTGACCACTGTAAAGTCCAGACCCCTCTCCTCCTCGGGGACCCCAAGCCGAAAGGTCCAAGAAAACAAAGCAGCCCCCACTTACTTACACAGTCATTAGAACCTCCAACTATAAGGACACGAGGGAGAACTCATATTTATATATTTATTTGGCTACATAGATCAGGCTATTCCCTTAACTCACAGAGATTCTCCTGCCTCTGCAGCTCGAGCGCTGGGATTAAAGGCACATACCACACACACCTGGCCTTCTGCATTCCCACTTCACTGAAGAGGCCAGGATCCTGAGGAAAGGGATTTCACATATGGCTTTGAATATGGCTTGGACCCAGTTCTCCCCATTGGGTGCCTCCGTATCCTCAGGTCACCAGCCACAGCTGCCAGGCTCCGGTGCCTCAGATCTCTGAGATTCCACCACAGTATTTGCAGGGTGCCTGCCCCCATCCAAGCCTGAAGCCTGCACTCAGAGAGGGAGCAGTATCTTCTGTACTAGGGGGGAGCCCCCACTATCTCTTCCTCCCCCACATCTGTAGAGCAGAAGACTAGGTATGGCCCTGCCATAACTTGGGGCCAGGGCAAAGGCACAAGGACACACCCAGAAGCCAGAGGGAGAGGGAGAGGCAGAGGCCCTATGAAGAGGCAGAGCAACAGCTAGGGTTGGATACATTGTATATAAAAAGAAAAACAATGTAACTCACAAAAATAATAAAGGGAATTCCGGAGCCTGAGGGAGGGAGAAGGAAGACAAGACACTCAGGGAGAGGGTGGGAAGAGGAAAAGAGAAAATGGCTCACACACTGCAGTGTCCATCAGAAGCAACAACGTCTGGGAGCCCCTCACCCTGACCTTGCCTTCTATAGGCCACAATGATAGAATGGACCAGGATAGACAGTGTAGCCCAGGGAAGGGGCAGGGTTCTGCCTCTAAGGCTCTATGCTGATAAAGACCTGGGGAGATGGATTGTGCTACTGGACAGCAAGAGACAAAGCAGGGCTGGCATAGGTAGGGCCTGGACCCCCCCCCCCCCCCCCCCCCCCCCCGCATTGATCTTGTAGTCTTCCTTCCATAACCGAGGCCTCCATCATTGAACAATGCCCAGCGGTGGCTATGGGACAAGTATCAGTGGGCACCAACCCGTAATATGTCTCATTCTGCAGATGCCTTGGCTCAACCCATTAGTCCAAGTCCAGACATCTGAAAGCTTCCAAGGTGACCAGAACAGAACACACTGTCCTGTACCACAGAAAAATGTGTTTCATGTAGGTGCACACAGGTTACCTCAGCATAGGCTCCTCCCACCTCACCCCCCACACCCCCACCACACGCTGCCTTACCTCGTAGATGAGGAAGACTTTGGCCCCCACATAGATGCCCATGCGAGTCACAGCCCTGACAGCAGCATTCATACCTGTAAGGGAGTTGGAACACGCCATCAGTCCATGTAGAGAGAACTGAACACTCCCAGGGCACCCCCATCCCAGTGGGCTCGGAGCCAGGAAATTAAGAGTCTGGCATTCAACTACTCCCCGGAACACTTAGAAAGCTGTGGAGGAGAGTGGCAGCCGCCCTTGGGTGGGCCTGGCTTCCTTTCACTCCTAGTCCCCGGCTTCTGCTGCCCTATCCATGGCAACAGGAAGACCTTTGACTCAGCCAGCAGAGCCCCCATTCTTGCAGGCCCACAGAATTGGTGCTAACCATGGGGCCTAGGAACCATGAGAACAACAGAACACAGAGAAGGGGTCCAGACTTCTGCCATAGACTAGCGTAGTCTATGAGAGGGAAGGTGACATGGGCACTGAAGGCCACGCTGCCCGCTCTGGGTCTCAGTGCCTGGACCTTTGGGTCTCAGTGCCAAGCACAAAGGGTCACTGGATGTCCCTAGCTGAGAGGTTGCCTCCCCTGTCCTCCAATCTCAGACTGGAAATGCTGGTCTGTTCGGCCTCACACTTGCCCAGGACCCGCAGCAGGAAAGGGCATTGATCCAGAAGTAGCAAATGCCTCTCCTCCCAGAGCAGATGGAAGTATTATTGCTGAGGCTGAAGTTGGAGGGAGCCGGGAACATCCCACGCACCCGGAGAGCTGAGCACCAAGACCTAGAAAGTCAGAGGCGCCCAAAGCAGAGGCTGGGCATGGGCTGCTGGCTCCCCTTGCTCTCACCTGAGTGGGAGCAGCAAGGGAGATTGGGTTAGTAAGTCTGCAGCAGCCACCACTGTAGCCGGACCCTTACCAGTAAACCACAGCCTTGTGTCGATACACAGATTAATAGAAATGGGTTAATCTAAATGTAAGAGTTAGTTAATAAGAAGCCTGAGCTAATAGACTGAACAGTGTTGTAATTAATACAGTTTTTGTGTGATTATTCGGGTCAGAGTGGCTGGGAAACGAACAAGCAGTCTCTGCGTACACACCACCACGCCTCCTCCCTCCCCTTAGCCTAGGCCAGCAGGCCCAGTGGGTTGGGATAGAGTTTGGAGATGTCAGAGGAAAGGGACCCAGAATCCAACTCCTAGTCACCTCTGGCTCCTGCAAATGCCAGTGTCAGCTGACAAGGCCATCTCATCAGGCAGCTGGGTAGGGGACAGCACAGGGCTATGTTACCATATCAGGTGCAGTGTACCCCTTCCTTGTAAATGACTTCAAGACACTAAAATAAAACCTACATGGAGTCCTAGAAACAATACAGGTGCCAAACCAAGCACTGTCCTTCTTGTTGAAACAGGACCCTTGCAATGGGACCTGGGAGAGTAGATGTTCCTGAGAACCCATAAGGAAGTTGCTTTGGCAAAGGGTTCCTGTTACTAATTCCTTTCTTCTTGCCTTTTTTTTTTTTTTTTTTTTGGAGACAGCGTTTCTCTGTATAGCCCTAGCTGTCTTGGAACTCAGAGTGCTCCTTCCTCTTGCCTCTGCCTCCCAAGTGCTGGCATTAAAGGCGTGCCCCACCACCAACTACAGACCAGTCAGCTCCTGTTACTATTGAACCACTCTGTAGAGTGCCAATAACTGTGCTGACAGCCTAGGAGTCTGGGGTTGGAGGACAGGAAGACCCCTAAGCTTGGTGCATCCTTTGTGCTATGAACTGAGGCCCAGGTGGCAAGGTATGGCCAGAGGTGGCATCTTGGATGCCCATACCACTGCTCTATATGCTAGACTGTGCAGGGGTCTGGGCCCCACCCTCTGTGTTCCACTGTCCCCACAATTCATTTTATAGGTAGTCTAGAACTCATAGCAATCCTCCTGCCACAGTCTCCCAATTACTGCGATTATGGGCTTAAGGTACCACACCCAGCTAAAAGGTCTTTTTAGATGCCCTTTAATTTGCCTTTTCCTTCTCAAAATAAACTGGGCAAAGACCAGACCCAATCAAAGGGCCATCAGCAGAGGGAGCTAATTGTCTATCAGCTGGCACTCAGAGTGCCCTGTGCAGAGCCAAAGCCTGGTTCTACATTTGCTACAAAAATGAACCTCAGAGACGTAACCTCTAGCAAAACAAGGTATTTTACAGGCACCAAGAGATGATCTTGGGCCTACCAGGGTGTTCTTCATCAGCAAACAGGCCTGCATCCGATCCCAGACCCAGCAATGCATGTGGCTTACAGCACAAACAGGAAATCAGAGCCTACGCTGACCACAGTCCAAGTTGTTCAGGTCCAAGAAAGGAGCTGGAAGAGATGGCCAGAGACCTGAAGTGCCTACGCTGGGATGTGACTGAGGTCAGCCAGGCTGGTTTGTTGGTGCTGTCTTTTGGTTGATAGATTTTGTTTTGTTTTTCTACCTGTCGTTACCTTTAAACAAATTACTCTGGTCAAATAGACATCGATGGACAAAACAGCCTTCCTCAGCTCCCTAGCACGACTCTAGGCCAACAGGAAGGGAAAGACTGGGGCCTGAAAACCATAGGTCTTCCTGCCTGGCTGGGAGGAAAAGAGAAAACTTTTCATAGGCCAGCGGCATTGCCTGGGTCAGGCCAAAGGAGCTGGTCGTCTCTAGCCAGGCCAGGACTCCTGGTCTGGGCCCAGGCTGCCTCCACCAGTGAGGAGAACGGTGTTCACATGTTCAGTGCATGCAAATGGGGCTCTGTGGGGCTCTGTGAGAGCGTCTGGGTGTCCATTCTCCAGCTCTCATCAGTCAATGCCACTGAGGGCTCATGAGGCCACTATGGGCACACAGAAGGCAAGAGGAGCCCAGCAGCTGACTAGCCTGGAGAACAAACTCACAGGCAGCTTCCAGCATTTAGGCACCACGATGCCAGCTGCTGCTCCTTGCCCACTGATACTGGCCCTACTCAGAGAGGATTCTGGGAAAGCCTGTGGGGAACTTGCCCTGGAGCCCAAGTGAAAATGTCAACAGGTTCTGCCTCTCCTTACCTGACCAGGAAGGGACTCCTGAGTCTAGCCCTCCACCAGCTTCCAAAACAAAGGGCATGTCTGTCACCCTGGTGGCCATGGCCTGGCAGCTTCCTCAGAAGGAAGGCAGCAGGAACTCCACACCCACAGAGACCATGCAATATTACCATCTCTCAGACACTGAGAACTCCTTTGCTCAGACAGGCACCTAAGGTGGACAGCCTATGCCTGCCAGAGCCAGGAGCCCTGCAAATGGGATTCAGGTTCTCCTGGCCTCGCTGAAGCGCCTATCTAATGGGTGATGCGCCCAGTCAGGACCTCTCTTGGAGTCCCTACCATAAATGATTCTTTTTTTTTTTTGGTTTTTCGAGACAGGGTTTCTCTGTGGTTTTGGAGCCTGTCCTGGAACTAGCTCTTGTAGACCAGGCTGGTCTCGAACTCACAGAGATCCGCCTGCCTCTGCTGGGATTAAAGGCGTGCACCACCACCGCCCGGCCATGAATGATTCTTCCTCAGGAACCCAGCCCACTCTCAGTGCCAGCACTGAGCTATTATACTCTACTGCCACAGCTGTGAAGGAGGGTATGCTGGCGGCCTGGCAACCTCCGCCAGGCCCAGGGACTCCACAGGAATCTGAGATTTCCAACAGGCTGGGAGTCCGCACTACCTTTTCTGCCTTCCTGGGCTTGCAACCACGCTTTTAATAGGTGTCCCAGCTGCCGACATCAGGGAAGCTAAGCCCCTCGAAGCCCACGTGTCTTCCTCAGCCTCTCTCCCGGTCTCCCCGCTCCCCGCCCCTCCCGTCAACTGAATGGCATTGCTCTCCAGCTGTGCCCAACTGGAATCAGAGACTTCGGCAATCGGCACGGAATCAGGCCACCAAAAGAAGGCCTGAGAGGAAGCAGTTCCTCCCAAGCCAGGCAGAGGCTGTGTGGACCCTGAGCAAATAACCATGGGGTGCTTGCCCTGTTACAGGAGAACAGATCGTCGCTAAGAAATACTCTGAACGTCCCCCCACCAACTCCCGCTCGATGTTCTCCACCTAGGCCTCCAGCCAAGGGACAGGAAACAGCCCAGGCGAAGGCACGTGGGCAAGCCTGCCCTACCCTCACCCCATCCCAGTGCAGACAGAGTGTGAATCAGAGGCTGCATAGAGAAGGGTGTAGAGCCCCTGGTCCTTTCAAACTTCTGAGCTGTGGGATTCGGCCAGGAACACCTCGGTGAGGTCCTGACACGTGTGGCCCAGAAAGGAGCCGCAAAGTGCCTTAGGTCTGCGTGCTGCGCAGACACACCCCCAAGCCGGGAGGACTTAGCGCGAGGGCGGGGCATGCCAGGCCCCGTGGCCTGCCGCACGTACGCTAGCGACCTGGGGGTGGAGTCTGGGGACAGGGACCTGGAGCTGCGGTGCCCCCCGAGGGAGGATGGCTGGCCTCGTATCTCCAGGTCCCAGGGCGAGGGACGGCGGACTAGCCGAAGGGGCCCGAGGATAGGCAGAAACCCCGGATCCACCCATAAACATGCCTTCGCGCCCCATCACCTTGCGCATCGCCACCACTGGTCAGCACTCCGATGGCCTTGCCAGCCCCCGACATCCGCAACTTCTCCAGGTCCACGGTGGCCATGGTGTCAGAGGAGACCGGGAGCCCGAGCTCCTCTCCCGCCGTTCTACGTTTCTAGCCGCTGTCGCCTGTCCCCGCCCAGTGCCGCCGCCAGAGGACCCAGTTCGTCCTGTCTCGCCCCGCCCCGGCTCCGCCCCCAGTGCAACGTTTGACTGACACGCTCGGGGACCTGGTCGCCCCTATGGTTGGCTGCCAGAGAGAGTGAAGCGCCACAGCGCTTAGAAGGGCGTAGCGTACTCCAGTTCACAAATGCCTGCGTAGCAATTCAGGAACCAGGGGTTCCCAGGCACGCAGTCAGACTCCCCAGCCACCCAGCAGCTACGACCACCGTCCCCACCCAGGGAATCCGCCACCCGTGCCTGACTGAAGTTTCTGAGCACGTGGAGTTCATAGTACGGGAAGCTGGTTTTACAGCTGTTCAAGGTGCAGTTAAAGGAAACCTGTAGCCAAGACTCACGGGCATTTTAAATCCCACTTGGCCGGGATCCTGGGCATGCCCGGAGGTGCGGGTGTGGCTCAGGCGAACATTCCTCAGCAGCTCTTTGACTCCGAGTAAGGCTTGCCACAGCCTCCTTCGAGCTGGGGAAAAAAAAAAAGCTTGGAGTCACCCTCCGTTCCACCACAACTGCTGGGTGTAGCTGCGGGATTTAAGGGGAAACTAACGTGACATCGGCTCATTACTTCAGCGGGATTTGCTAACTCGTCCACCACCCCAACCCTTACAGCCCGTAGAGAGCTTCTGGTTTGGGACAGTGGCCTATGCATGGGACAGAGAGTAGGGAACCAGTCCCCGAAAACTGGTTAGAGGGATTCAAAGCTGGTGGGAAAGTGGCCAGATCCGGGTCTCTAAGGAAAGGTACCCACAGTCCGGAGCCCTGGATCTGCGGTGCCATGGATAGGGGTGACCTGTGGGGATGAGGGCACTCGGGTGTGTGAGGTATTTATGAAAGAGCTACCATCTGATATTGATGGTTTATGCTTTTTGCCTGCTTTTGTTATGTTTTTGTTGTTGTTGTTGTTATTTTAAGATTTATTTTTGTCGCTGAGCTGCGGTGGCCCACGTCTTTAATCCCAGCACTGGAGAGGCAGAAGCAGACTACATAGCAGGGTCTCTGGAGGGGAAAATGTTTTACTGGGGTGAAGGAATTAAAACTTTCGGGTAATAGTCATGTTGTAATCCCGAGTTTTAGAGTATTTTGTAGAAAATACTAATATTTAATGTTTCTTACAATGGACTAGAAACCGGAAATGGAGCATAAAAGATATATTAATTAAGTTTCAAACCCCGGACAAAAGGCTGAGGTGCCTGTTTTACATATCAAAACGGGCCTGGCCACCAGGTTCTCCCAGCATCCCCACTCTCCAGCCAAGGGTCTTGGCTGCCCTTCCCCCAAAGGCTCTTCCCTATTTAAACCAGTCATTTTGGCTACCTGCCCCTTCCTGAAACTTTGACCTCTGGGCTTCAGCTCCTGGTTCCCTTTTCTACCCCCCTCTTTGCTCCTCCTCCCCCTCTCCTCACATGGCCCAGCTCCGTCTGGTCACGTTATGTCCACTCTGGACTCTCCCTGTGCCTGCCTCTACTTACCCACGTATGGATAATAAACTTTCTACTCCACCATACCTAGGAGTAGTTGTGTTCTATAGGTAGGTAGGTAGGTAGGTAGGTAGGTAGGTAGATAGATAGATAGATAGATAGATAGATATAGATATGTATTCAATATGCGGGTTAAAGAGTACTCACAAGTAGCCCCTAGACCAACATTTTTGGTCATTACTTTCTTGTAATCTTAGCACCTATGTGTATATTCATGTGTGCCCGCCTGTGTTTTTGGTTTGTTTGTCTTTTAGACAGGGTCTCTCTATGTAGCCTTGAGATCCACCTGCCTCTGCAAAGTCGTGGATCTCCTGGCTCCCACTTGTATTCTTAAAAACACAGTGAGATTCCTCTTCACACTCACTAGGTCAGTCACTCAAGGTTCTTATCACTCTGTAAATGACAAGGGCTGGCTGGGGATGGTGTAATTGGGGCCCTTAGGCATTGAGGACAGAAAGCGAATGGCCTGATGGGGCCTCAAAACTTAAACTTAGACTTGTCATCTGGTGTGGGCCTGAGCTGCAGGACTTGCCCCCTTCTCCATGCTGGGGTGGGGGCTGCTGTCAGGTTCTGCCTTGTGAAGCAAGTCAGAGGAGCCCCAGCTACCCACATGAGGGCCGGAATCTGCGTGTTTTATTTATGGCATGTGTGTTCCATTTCATGGACTTGGGAATCAGTAAAACCTGCAGCCCAAAGTTCAGGGGACTAGAGTGAATATGTCGCCTCTGCTATCCAGAAGGCGGTGGGCGGCCTCCTGGGAACTAGCAATCAGCCAACTTTCCAACCATTAGGAGCTAGTTACTAAACTCACAAGAGAAAAGGGATAAACCCCGCCTCTGGGAGAGCCCAGAGTGTGTGGCCCAGTTTCAAAACCACCAGCTGACCCTTCTAGGGCAGGCGTGTGCTTGGCTGCTAGGATCCTAGGACACAGGCCAAGGTCAAAGGACTAAAAGCAGGCTGCAAGGTGGAGGGAGGGGCCAGGGGTGAGGGTAGGGCATGGTCACGATGAGGGCGGGGCTGAAGTGTGGCCGAGGCTTCTGGTTGGTGTTTGGAAACCCTAGAGTTGAGTGGGCTTGTAGTCAGGGAAATGAATGAGTTCAGTCATCCTCCTTCTCACACGGGAAGGACCATCCAACTGTCAGACGTCAAAGCCTTGCTCTGAATAACATCCCTGTCCTCACTTCTCGGCAGAACAAGGGCCAAGGAAGAGGAATTTCCTCAGACAGTTCTACTCAGGGCAAGTCAGGGACAGATTATTTTCTCAATTTGACCTGGTCTCAGTCAGGCAGGTTGATGTAGATTGCAGGGTTCAGGCTGGGTTGGTGTTTACCTTTCTCCTTGAGTAGCATGCAGAGTGCCTTCCAGTACCATGAATGCTCGGCAGTAAGGGCGAAACTTCTAGTTAGACTTGGTCAGAAGCTTATCCATTTTTTCCATTGACCCCTCCCTTCTTCCTGCCCTAATTTGGAGTTTGGTGCACCCTCAGCAGTGTTCTGAGGTAAGGCGTTCTCCTGAGACCCTAAACTGTCTACCTGGATGCTTCATAGAAACATCCCATGCAGACTTGAGGGCTAATGGCATTTGCCCACAAGGTTGGGATGGCTTATTCAAAAACATCTTGCTCTCAGCCTTGCTGGAAAGGAATCAAGCAGTCATTCTAACTCTGTACCACTGGCAAATGACACAAGGGTTTCTTTCTAAAAGCTGTAGAATGTCTTCTCCCAGATGTTGTAAGTCACACTGGAAGCAGCTGACAGAGTGGGTCTGCTTCTGTACCTTCACTGAGTACACAGGCCTTCCAGGTTTCCTTGACTTCTGACTGTAGATTGTAGGTGGAAATTTCTGTCCCACCAGCAACTCCCAAATAAAGACACTGAGACTTAATATTATCTATAAATGTGGCCAAGCAGTGGAGGTGTATGCCTTTAATCCCAGCTCTTGGGAGGAAGAGGCAGGTGGATCTCTGTGAGTTCGAAGCCAGTTTGGTCTACAAGAACTAGTTCCAGTACAGGCTCCAAAGCTACAGAGAAACCCTGTTTTGAAGAAACAAAATAAATAAATAAATAAATGTTCGATCTACAGCTTAGGCTTATTACTAACTAGCTCTTACATTCTTTACGATAGTTTTTATTTGCATTTTATGCACAATGGTGTTCTGCCATACTGAAGTATGTCTGCATGAGGGTGTCAGATCCCCTGGAACAGGAATTACAGACAGTTGTGAGCTGCCATGTGGGTGCTGGGACTTGAACCCAGATCCTCTGGAAAAGCAGCCAGCACTTCCAACCACTAAACCATCTCTTCAGCCCCTAGCTCTTACATTTTAAGTGAACCCATATTATTTATTTACGTTCTGTCTTGTGGTGGTACCTTTATCAGCATGGCATGTTGATCTCCTGCTCCCCCTGTGTCTGGCAGGCATCTCCTCTGACTCCACCCTTCCTCATACCATCATTCTCAGTCTGACTTTCCTGCCTAACTGTATCCTTTTCATCTATTGGCCAGTCAGTTAGTTTATTAAGCCAATCACAGCAAAATATATTCACACAGTATAAAGGAATAGTCCACAGCACTTGACTGGTAACTGCTCATTTCTGCACCTTTCTGGATGCCTAGTATTTCTGCCTTGGATTTCCTTGGTTGAGGTTGGACATTTCTTAACATTCTCTCCTATTTCCTAATTCCCCATTGCTCTACTTCCAGAGAATGTTTCTCACAAGATGTTCTAACCTTGCATAATGGTCTCCCTGTTGGCCATCATGGCTTTGCTGACTGGAGAACTCTCTCTGTTACTCTATGAATGATCTTTTTTATTTGAGCTAGATAGCCCAGGCTATCCTTGAACTCACTATGACTCCCAAGCTGGCCTTTATTTGTACTTTCCTGCCTCAGTTTCTCAGGGCTAGGATCAGGCCTTGGACAGCACCTGATCTGGTTCCCTAGAGACTGGCTGGATCAGGGAGGACCAGACCCATTCACAGAGGACTCAGGGGCTACCCCACGCTCCGTGGAAGTCTGGAGAGGGCAGGTTAGCTTGTGAACATGTGGAGAGACCTTCTGGTCTGCTCTTGCCCAATTTGGCCATCTGCTTGACTGCAGGAACATCCCAGATCCCCATTTATCACCACACATTGTCCACAGTGACCTTGATCTGCATTCCCACCTGAACCTGTCTCCATGCTCCTGGCTCAAGATATGGTTAAGAGTTGTTGAAATAGGAGCGGCGGGGTTGCGTCCCTGGCACCCGGCCGCCCGCATGGCTAGCTTATGCCCCGAAATAATTACACGGAAACTGTATTCTTTCAAACACTGCCTGGCCCGGCTAGTTCCAGTTTCTTATTGGCTAGCTCTTACATATTGTTCTAACCCATTTCTAATATTCTGTGTAGCCCATGAGCTGGCTTACCAGGGAGGATCTTAACCTGCGTCTGTCTGGAGCGGGAGAATCATGGCGACTCTTCCTAAGCTTCTTTCTCCCAGAATTCTCTTCTGTTTACTCCGCCTACCTAATTTTCTGTCCTATGAGGGCCAAGGCAGTTTCTTTATTAATAAGAAATCACTCCCACATCAGTTCCCTTTCCAGCCTCATAGCTGAGGTACCGGTTGTAGCCATGTTTACTGCCACAACTCTACGGCATTTCAAGGTCCCTGCCAGCAAGCTAGCTTCAGCAGCCTGTGCTTGCAAACCACACGAACTGCCTGCGTAAAAGAGTCAGAGTTTGCCGTGGCAGGACAGCCCAGAAAGCCGGCATTTTTAAACGGCACAACTTTTTCCTGCTACGGCTGAAAACCGAAAAGCATGCGTTCAGCTTTTCACCAACACCGTTTAAGTGTTTCCTGGCAGGACCTCTTAATGAGCTGCAGGGTTTTGCAGCTGAAGCTGAGTCAGGAAGCCTCTCTTAGATGAGAGCGCTTGTTTGCCTCTAGCAAGCAGAGCAGACCCAAGAAATTTCTGCTACCAAGAAAACATGCTTCACTCCATTCTTTCCCAAGCTTTCTCAGGCTTTTTGTGGATTCAGTTAGCCACACGTCTGGGCGCCATCTGTTGAAATAGGAGCGGCTGCGGGGCTGCGTCCCCAACACCCCGGCCGCTTGGCTAGCTCATGCCCGAAATAACAACACACAAACTGTAAAGAGTCACCTGAAACCTGGGCTCTGCAATATCAGTGCAGAGCCTAGTGGGTTCCAGGCTCTGTTCAGAGGCAGGCAGGCGTGGAGACTGAGGAAGGCTCTGTCTGCACATGATGGAAGCTGTGCCTGCCACCAGCGACATCAGGGAGACTTTGACCTTGTCCTGCAATGTGGGCAACCTTTGAGACTGGCTAAGTTTGGTTTGGTTCTCACCTGTCTTCCATTTTGCCCTGGGAAATTCCAAGCATGGTTATCAGAGCCAGTGGTAAAGATGACTTGTGCCCTTGGAGAAGCATCTCTGGGGGCAAGGAGAGGAGGAGGGGTGGGTAGGGGCTAGGCAGAGGAGCTGGGGCAAGGAGCTGGATGCTGAGAGGTGGCCCGTGAGCAGAGATGGTCGTTCCAGGGAAGTGGCAGTGGGGATAGAGAAGACATGTAGGAGGACTCTCCAGGGGTCAGGGATGCATAAGGACCCCACAAGGGACAACAGGGCCCTGGAGGCCTGTCACTTAAGTAGGGCTGCTCTCTCCACTGCCTTCCAGGCACTATCTCCAGCCCCTCTGGAGAAGAATGAGTCTCTAGGTAGTGATAAGAACAAGAGAGTGAGGACTGACTGCCACCTCCTCACAGAGGGGATGCTCGGGGCATTCACCTGGCAGAGGTGCACTGAGGATTCCCAGCACACATGGGGTTCCAGGCTCAGGCGCAGGCTGGTAGGCACTGACTGGCCCACATGCAGCTAAGAAAATACTGGCCACAGGCCTGTTAGTCTTTCTTTAAAATTATGTTTCTAACTGGGTAGTGGTGGCTCACGCCTTTAATCCCAGCACTATGGAGGCAGAGGCAGGCGAATCTCTGTGAGTTCAGCTTGGACTGGTTTCATAGCTACCGGGAAACTCTCAAAAAACCAAAATAATAATAATAATAATGATGATAATCATAATCATGATTTTAGAGTTGGAACATGGTTCTGCAGTTAAGAGCACTGCCTGCTCTCACAGAGAACTCGGGGTCAGTTCCCAGCACCTACATGGTGGCTCCCAATCACCTGGAACTCCAGTTCCAGGGTATTAGACACTTCTGAATTCCAAGAGCACCAAGCATGAATGCGGTCCACAGACAGACAGACATGCAGTCAAAAACACTCATGCACATAAAATAGTAAATTTTTTTTTAATTTTAAAACTATTTTTTGTTTGTTTGTTTTAAGACACAGTTTCTCTGGATATCCCTACTTATCTTGGAACTCGCTTTGGCTTTGGAGACCAGGTTGGCCTCAAATTCAGAAATCACCCTACCTCTGCCTCCTGAGTGCTGGATTAAGGGCGTGGCATATGCCACCACCTCCCAGTTTACACATACATTTTTTATGAGTTTAGTTTTTCACGCCTTAGTTTGGGTTCCTATGCCTGTGATAAAACACCACGACTAAAAGCCAACTGGGGAGAAAAGGGTTTGTTTCATCTTGCAGGGCACACTTATTGTAAAAGCCAGGGCAGGAACTCAAGCAGAAACCTGGAGGCAGAGGCCATGAGGAGTGCTGTTTACCAGCTTGCTACAACCTGGGGCCACCCGCAGGGTGCTGGGCCCTTCTCCACCAATCATTAGTCAAGAAAATGCCCCACAGACTTGTCCACAGGGAGATCTGGCAGGAGCATTTTCTCAACTGAGGTTCCCACTCCCCCAAATGACTCTAGCTTATGGCAAGTTAACAAATAAACCATCCAGAACACAGGGGAAATACATAACATATCAATAAATAAAATACTAAAAATCACCAACGTGTTTCAGTTCCTGTCTATTTTCCCTACCAACTCATACTTCCTTTGTTTTTAGTATCTGGATAATGCTGCAACCTGCGCCCCCTGGTGGTGCTGTGCCTTCACTGCTAGTGCTGCAGCCCCACAGTGAGTCGACCTTGAACGCCGTCTTTTCCCCACCCTACCCCACCCCCACCCCCACCCCAGGCAAAGATAAGGCGCTTATTTCGTGACTTTGCCCCACTGTGGCTTCTTTGGTAGTGAGGTCAAGGGTGGCTCTCAGCTGGGCTGAATTACCCACACTCGGGGAAGCCGCGACTCTGCCACCCTGGGCTCAGAGCTTGGGAAACTGGACGTGTGAAGGAGAGCAACAGGTGAGAATCAGGTGTCTGAGTTCAGGAGTCCTGGACCCAGCTCCCCCTGAAGTGCCCATTATTTTAGGGGTCCTCATATCGCTGACAATTCACAGAAGCTGAGACCCCTTCCAAACAGCCTAAGACAGGATCTGAGCACTGCGGTCACAAGGGAGAGGCGTTGGCCCTCACGCTTTTCACCCAGAGACAATTCTGGGCCAGGCCCAAGCCCCACCGTGCAGCCTGTGAGGGCGTGGCTTCCAGAAGCGCTAGCTTCACGGAGACCTGGCTCAGCATCCTCTAGATTTCTTTCATCTGTTTCCCTGTGACCCTCATCAGTACTTGGGGTCCCGGAACCTCAGGGGGGACAAGAATTGCTCAGAGCTTTTACTTCCCAATCCTGGAGAGGCTAACACTGAGCCAGCTTAGTGTAGGGCTTGATGCCCCAACACACACACACACACACACACACACACACACACACACAAACACACACACACACACGCTCAGAGAAAGAGACAAAGACAGAGACACAGAGAGAGATTATCAGACTCCAGGATGAGGACCCTTCAAATTGATTCTTGCTAAAGCAGGATTCTTCTTAAAAACTAGTTGGGTAGTGATGGTGTATGCCTTTAGTCCTAGCACTTGGGAGGCTGAGGCAGGTGAATCTACTTGAGTTTGAGGCCAGCCTGGTCTACAAAGCAAGTTCCAGGACACCCAGGGATACACAGGGAAACCTTCTCTCTAAAAAAATAAACTAGACTAATTGGAAGAGGGACAGAAGCCAGGGCTGAGGCAAAAATCCAGAACCAGAGCCTGACTGGCATTTGGGAAAATCTGTGCCCTAAAGGAATGTGTGAAAGTCCTAATCTCGACATTGTTACATACAGAGGCAATAGAAAACCAAGTCTTTGTTATTTTGTTGCTTATTTCTGATACATTGTCTCCAGTAGCCAAAACTGACCTTGAACAGGGATCCTTCTGCTTCTACCTCCCAAGTGTTAGCTTATAGGCCTGCATATTTACCCAGTTTGGAGATGAAAACTTTTTTTAAAAAATTTTATTTTGGGGGTGGAGAGATGGCTCAGAGGTTAAGAGCTCTTCCAAAGGTCCTGAGTTCAATTCCCAGCAACCACATGGTGGCTCACAACCATCTGTAATGGGGTCTGGTGCCCTCTTCTGGCCTGCAGGCATACACACAGACAGAATATTGTATATATAATAAATAAACAAATATTTTAAAAAAGAGACAATCTAAAACTTTTTTTTCTGTGCATTGGTATTTTGCCTGCATGTATGTCTGAGTGAGGGTCTTAGATGTTGGGGTTACAGACAGTTGCGAGCTCCTGTGTGGGTGCTGGGAATTGAACCTGAGTCCTCTGGAAGAGCACCCAGTGTTCTCAACTGCTGAGCCATCTCTCCAGCCCCATAGATGAAAGCCTGTTAAACACTTTACAGCTTAACATATGAACAAAAAATCTGCACACATTGTCATTAACAGCAATCTCACATGATCCACTAACTAGTTGTTTTTTAATGTCTTAAGTCCCTCTGCCACCTCAGCTCTCAGAACATGACAGGCTACCCTACTTCACACTGACTGTACAAAACACATTGACTTAACAGCTCAGTTAACTCCTAGTCCAGAGCTTTGCATGAGGAAAAAGAAAATCCTACCCTGACGTACTGACAAAAGGACAGAAAGTGAGTCTACAGATGGCAGGAGCTATGTGACTAAGAACACTTTGTCAGCCACCAGTGAAGAAATGGAGCAGGCTCAGGAGTTACGAGCACCTGCTGCTCTGGCACAGGACTCAGGCTATGTCCCCAGCACCCACATCTGTGCTCCCAACCATCTGTAACTTCAGTTCTGTGGATCTGATGCCCTTTTCTGACCTCTGTGGGTACCAAACGTGCGTGTGCTTTGTGGACACATATACACACATGCAGGCAAAACACTCCTACACATAAAATAAAATCAATGCATCTAAAAACATTTTAAAAAGATCTGACTCGGGCTGGCAGTGGTGGCGCACGCCTTTAATCCCAGCACTCGGGAGCCAGAGGCAGGTGGATCTCTGAGTTCGAGGCCAGTCTGGTCTACAGAGCAAGTTCTAGGACAGGCTCCAAAGTTACACAATAAACCCTGTCCCCCCCCCCAAAAAAAAAAAACAAAAAGAAAAAAATCTGATTCGGGCTAGAGAGATAGTTCAGTGGTTGGGTTGTTCAATTCTCAGCACCCACATGACAGCTCACAACTTTCTGTAACTCCAGTTCCAAGGGACCTGACACCTTTATACCAATGCACATAAAATAAAGTCAAATAAATTATTTTTTAAAAAGAAATATGACTCTAGATTGTTCCCATGAGCACATGGTTAAACCCATGTCAGTCCAGCTAACAAGTGGCCGCTGGAAGCCTCAGATTCTTGTGGAAGTCTGGCTACACCTGCAGCCTGTCTCGGAGGGCAGGAAGAGATTAAGCAGTGAAGGCTAACACAGGACGAAGTTCAGTCTCTCCTGGGCTGAGCTCCATTTATGACCTAACCCATGCAAAACACAGTATGTATAAAGTTAAGGCACAGATGGTAAGAGCAAGACTCGGGACTCGCAGGCTAGCCTCCCTAGTCCAGCAGAGGTAGCTGTTTCTCTGGGTGGCCACCAGGTGGCATTGAGGTAATGGACAAGAAGGCTCTCAATGGTTCCTGTCTATCGCCCTTCACTTGACAGTCTGTGTGTGACTGGCGTGTGGCTGCAGGCTAGCATTCCATCAGGCTCAACCTAGGAGCTGCTAGCCTGGGGCACAGGGCTGCTTCCTGTAAATTCTGTCTGTCTGTCTGAAGTCTGCCAACTGTTCTTCTTAAAGATGGCCTCCTTCTGAAACTGGAGGGTCCCGCGGATGTAGAACTTGATTTGCTGCTCCCAAGACCAGCTGGCTGCACTACTTCAGTCTGATGGGAGTCTTGGAATGGCAGCCTGGTGCCCTCGGAGATAGAGCTCCTCCTATCTAATTGGCTCCGCCCCCCCCATTAGAACATTTGCCTGTCCCTAGAGCAACTGCACTAAGGACATTCCTGAATCAGAACATGGCCATATTATTGCTTTAGTTTTCCTCTATATCTAGCAATCTTTGTGTTAACTTTGGCCCTCATTTTATCTTCTTCACCCATGCTTGTCTGGGCTGAACATCTAGAATGGACTTTGCGTGTCCGGGAGCGATAAAAAGCTCTTAGGTTTGAGGTCAGTGGCTAAGTTCTCCTCCACTCGCCTATGTCCTCAGGCCTCCTTCTGTCGGCTCTGTGTGTCTGTCTAAGGATCCATCTTGAAGGGGTTGGCGGCAGGCCATCGTGGTGAAAGCCATGGCAATGATAATGGGGGCTCAGTCTTTAGTAAAATAGGACACCAGGCCCCGTGGCGCTGCCTGTAATCTCAGCATTTATGAGGCCAAGGCAAGAGGACGGAGAGCTACTGTCTAACCTGGGCTACATAGTAAGATCCTGTCTCCAGCAATAACGACAACAAATGGAGATCCAGATACATACACACACACACAGAAGAGCAGGAAGGAGATATCACTAGTAAGCCATGGGGAGTAGCCACCTGCCTATACCTAGGTCTCCTTCCAGCCACCCCAGGGGCATCAGAGCGCACGTGTGTCTTGTAAGCCCTGGATCAGCTTGCTCATCAGTCCCATTACCCTCAGGGGAAAGAAGACTTAACTGCTCTACAACCTGGAGCAGCTCTCAGCACCAGCTGCTTCTCTCACAAACCTACCTGCTGCTCTCTCAGTTAAGTTTGGGACGATCCTGGGCAGTCCTCCTTTGGGTTCATGATGAATGAGACAAAACACCCACAGACAGACAAGAACAAGAGATGCCTCGACAAACCCACAGGCTGCCCATGAGATGAGCCAAAGAATGTGGGGTGAGGGCTCCAGAGACTGGAATCTGCCCCACCTAGAGGCAGAAAGACATACTTCATTACTTTTGAAATAGCCGCTAAAAGCCAGGCATGGTGGTACACGCCTTTAATCCCAGCACTCAGGAGGCAGAGGCAGGTGGATCTCTGTGAGTTTGAAGCCAGCCTGGTCTTCAGAGTGAGTACCAGGACAGCCAGGGCAACACGGAGAAACACTGTTTCTAAACAACACACCAAAAAGTCAGACTCGTGGGGCTGGAGAGATGGCTCAGAGGTTAAGAGCACTGTTTGTTCTTCCATATGTCCTGAGTTCAATTCCCAGCAACCACATGGTGGCTCAGAACCATCTATAATGAGATCTGGTGCCCTCTTCTGGCCTGCAGGTATACATGCAGACAGAACACTGTATACATAATAAATAAATCTTTTTTTTTTTTTTAAAAAAGGGCTGGAGAGATGGCTCAGTGGTTGGGAGCACTGTTTGCTCTTCCAGAGGTCCTGAGTTCAATTCCCAGCAACCACATGGTGGCTCCAAACCATCTGTAATGAGATCTGGCGCCCTCCTCGGCGTGTGGGTATACATGGAGGCAGAAAGTTGTATACATAATAAATAAATATATCTTTAAAAAAAAAGTCAGACTCAGTGACAAAGTGGAGCAGGCATAGCTTGGGTATTGGAGGGCTGGTGACATGCAGGAAGTCCAAGAGGACAGAGGGGGTGGCCAGAGACTGTCCTGCTGCACTTCCCTCCTTACATAAGTCAAAACAGAAGCATTTGTTTCCTCAAAGAGCCTGCCTATGGGTGACTCATGGGGTCAGGACCCGAGCTCAGGTCCCAGGTAGGAGAGAGCTAAAGAAAACGGGAAAGGGCTCGATCTCATGGAGGTCCACAGTCTCTGTAAAAGCGGGTGGACCTGGACTGGGGTCCTTCTTGGACCTGTCCAGAGAGGCATTCTGGTGATGCTGGGCTCTTGATGGTCCTCCAGGATTCCCAAGCTGAGACACAGAGTACCAGTGCTGCCCTATGAAGAGAGCCAGTTCACAGCTCTACTTTTGGGAGGGGTCATCCAAAGAGAACTCTATGGAACCATGTCATGATCATGGTGGTATCTGGGATTCCCTGGGCAGCTTCTTGGCAAATCCCGGCCCCCACCCCCACCCCCCCACTCTAGGGCTTTAGCTCTACATTTTGTCTGTGACCTCCCCCACCAGAACATCTTACAAGGACAGCAGCTGTGTGCTGCCTTACCACTTTCTGGGGGACCCCCTCCCCCGCCATGGTAAACAGGGACAAGTGTTCACTTACAAGCACACAGGCACACGCACACGCACACACACACACACACACTCAGGCAGAGCCCTGCTCCATGTGTGCAAGTTTTCCAACATGTAGTTCTGAACCAACATGTCTCAACCCTTCCTTACGACACTCACCTTCCACACAGAGAAGTCAAGACACTCAGTGGCCACACTGAGAAGTTCAAGTGGTGACACACACTTTTAAACCCAGCACTTGGGAGGCAAAGGCAGGCCGGTCTCTGTGGGTTTGAGGACAGCCTGGTCTACAGTGAGAAGTTCAAGTGCATCCATGGAACTGAGATATGCCCCATGCTATTCCTTGCCTCTGATCCTACATGGTACAGACAGCTGCTCGGTAACAACGGTGTGGACAACAGTCAGATGCTGGCTGTCCTAGGGGTTCCTTCATGCTCATCTGTAGCCTTCAGGAATGCTGAGCTGCATTCACCACAGTGCCCAGGACTAAGCGTCTTGGTCACCACCTCTAGTTACCATTCCCTAGAGACTATTTCAGGACACACATAGGAACATACGGCCATGGGTCTTAGCTAAGGACACTGGCCTAGGTCTGAATTCCATGCCTGATGAGGTCTGCAGCCACCATCTGGCATTCAGGACATTTCAGTATGCCATAGTGTTCCCATGGGGGCGTCTGAGGGCTCTGTCTGGAGATGAGGGCAGGATAAGCTGAAGACTGGGCTTAATCGCACACTTGGTAAGGGGCTGACAGTCTAGACTGTCAACTCCTTCTACCCTGGCATGGTGCCAAACCCCAGGAGTATGGATACCCCAAAACAAACACCCAACACGGAGCACCTCAAAGCCCATAGAAGTGACTTTAATTTCAGGACAGGGCAGTCTTGTCTCCCCACAAGGACCAGGACCATCTGCAAGCTGAGTAGCGACAGCTGGAACCCGCCAGTCCTTGGTCCTAACCAATCCAGCCGCCGGGCTGACAGAGCATGTCCTCTCAGAACAGAGTGGCTGCAGGCGTAAGGCCACTCTGCCTCATCTGGTGACGTGGGATGGGGGCCGGTGCTATGCTGTCCACCCTCCCGGGCCACCTGGGGTCAGGAGGAGAAGGGCGGTGTCTCGGCCAGCGGGCGTGACATGCTTTGGATGGCCCACTGCAGGATGCCGTCGAAGGAGTGCTGGAAGAGAGTGGCATAGAAGTCCAGACGGCTGGACCTCCTCGGAGCTGGTGCCCACTCTGCCATACCAACGGAACTGTGACCATCCTGACATGAGGGTGTCGCCCACTCTGACCCTCTAATTCAAGGTGGGGGACTGAGACCTTAGGTCCCACAGGACATGCAGTAAAGGGAGTTCTTCATCTAGTGCTTTCTAGAGCAAGATGTAATCCCTGGGCTTGGCCATCCGGCTGTCCCTTGTGGCTTTCTTTGCTAGGTTCTTCCTCTCTGCTCAGGAGTCGGGCATCCTATCAGGACTAGGAAGTCATGGCAGGGAGGTCCTCATTTTTTCAAATGCCCAACCACGCCGGGTCACCCATCTCTCTCTTGCGCTTCCACGGATCTGCCTATGCACGGCCCACTGCATAGGACATACCCCAGCCTCACGGCCAGCTGAGCCTCCCAAAGTGCCAGTGGACACTGAGGAGGGCAAGTGGACCCCCCTGGGATGTGGGAATGACAAGGGAGCGTGTGCCCTTACAGTAGAGGAAGTCCTGAAAAGTTCTGGCTTCTCAGTTATCCGAGGAACTTCACCCTCTCCTTTCAGTTTTTTTGAAGAAATTAATTCTTGCTGTTTCTAAATGTGTGCATGTGTGCATGCACAGGTGCCTAAGGAGGCCAGCGGCATCAGATCCCCTGGATTATAAACAGCTATAAGTCGTCTGACACGGCTGCTGGGAACCAGACTTGGTCCTCTGCAGGATTAACACACACTCTTAACCAAGGAGCCGTTTCTCTAGCCCCTCAGGTCTTTGAGACAGGATTTCGTCATGTAGCCCAGATAAGCATCTGCCTCACAATCTTCCCATGTCTGCCTCCCAAGTGCTGGGAATCAAAGACCTGGGCCACCACACCTGGCCTGACCTGTCCATCTTATGGCGCAGAAACCCGAGTTGGGAGAGGTCCCTGAAAGATCACAGGGGCTCTCCCTCAAGAGTCAACGGCTTAAGCCCTCCTGATTCCGAGGGCCTGAGGACAACAGGAGGACTCTCAGGTGCAGGGCTCTTGGAAGAAGGAGGGAGGCTACAGGTAGGAGGAAGACAGCTTATATCCCACAGGGCTCTGCACCCTGGGGCTCCTGCACTGAAGCAGTGATGCCCTGTTCTGGGAAGAGCAGCTGTGGGGAGGGGCTCAGCCCAGGCCAGGTGACACATTACCTCATTCAGGAGGGACTCCAGATCATCCCTTTGCAGAACAGGCTCATGACCAGCAGAGTCATCTCCCACCTAGAACCAAAGAGTTAACAGTCAGCTCAACCTAGCAACAGCCGGGGGTCCTGAAACAGGACTCCAGCTTGGAGAAGCAACATCCTGTACCCCACCACAGAACAAACTGACCCTGAGATCCTCAGGCTGGAGGTGCAGACAGGGTGGGGGCAATCGACCTGTCCTAGATACTGCCTGTGGTCTTCAGGGAAAAAGAGGGGGATTGTTTCTTTTCAGCCAAGGTCCCCCAAGAGAGACTCAGTGACCAATACCCAGCCAGTGTCTCCCTTTGCCTGTGCCCAACTCTCACAGGTCACATGAGCTGTACTTAGACCTGTGCCCCTGGCCTTGGTGACACAGCTCCTATCAGGCCCTCACAGCGAAGCCAGTGGAATGGCCCAACTGCCCAATCCTCTTCCTGGTTCTGGAAGTGACTTTCACTTGTCCATCTTCTCTGCTCGTGTCTAGATTCTAGAGCAGTGGTTCTCGACCTTCCTAATGCTGCTACCGTTTAACACAGTTCCTCATTTGTGGTGACCCCAACCATAAAACTGCTTTCCTTGCTACTTCATAACTATAACTTTGCTACTGTTATGAATCGTAAGAGTTTGGTATCATAAGAGCCAATGCTCTTGGACCTCCACTTGCTTTTTTTTTTTTTTTTATTTACTTACTTAACTTTGTTGAGTTTTGTTTAGAAAGGGTTTCACAGCTGGGTGGTGGTAGCACATGCATTTAATCCCAGCACTGGATTAAATTAAAAAACTCTGGAGGCAGAGGCAGGCGGACCTCATCAGTTCAAGGCCAGCCTGGTTTACAAGAGCTAGTTAGTTCCAGGACAAGCACCAAGGCTTCACAGAGAAACTCTGTCTTGAACAAACCAAAAAAAAAAAAAAAAGGTTTCACTGTATAGTCCTGGCTGACCTGGAACTCACTATGTATGCCAGGGGCTGGACTCGAACTTACTCCTGGGTGCTTGGGGTTAAAGTTCTGCCCCACCACACCCAGTCTTTCCCTTTTAAATAGATTCAACTTATCAAAATATTGTCTGTAGAAACACGTTTTATAAAAGTAATGGGGTTTGGCAGGGTGACGCCTTTAATTCCAGCACTCAAGAGGCAGAGACAGGTGGATCTCTGTAAATTCGCAATCAACCTGGGCTAGAGTGAGTTCTAAGACAGCCAGAGCTGCTACACAGAGAAACCCTGTCTGGAAGTAATGGAGAGCTGGGTGTGGTGATGCACACCTTTGATTGATCCCAGCACTAGAGAGAGAGAGAGAGAGAGAGAGAGAGAGAGAGAG
>NW_026067892.1:5696258-5718598 GCF_014885135.2 Alexandromys fortis | reverse complement strand
GAGCGAGCAGCCTGGTCTGTATAGTGGGTTCCAAGACAGCCAGAGATCTGTAGTGATACCCTGCTTCAAAAAGACAAAAACAAAACAAATAACAAAAAAGCAATGGGACACAAGATTAGTGGGTTTGGCTTTGAATTCTCCCCCACGCCATAGGATCCCACCGCAACTGGCCACACACTGACCTTGGCAAGTCCAGGGGCTGGGCGTGCAGAAGTGGGCGCTGCCTCTCCTGGCGTGGGAGTCATTGAGTCTGAAGAGCAGGATTTGCAGCGGGGGTTCGTCCTAGAGGAGTGGGGAAAGTTTGTTTGGGCCCGAGAATCTTTGGGGTGAGTGGGATGTTGGCTACTCTCCCGCCCATGCCACCTCACTCACCCTGGTCGGGCTGCAGCCATCGGGAAGTGGCAGCGCCAGTGGAAGGCGGCTGCACAGTGCGCGCACCGCAGCGTGTCTGCACCGTCCCCGCACACACCGCACCGTGCACCTGGTGCAGGACCCTGCAGAGAGTGTGGTAGAGCAACGTGGACCACAACTCAAGGTCTATGTCATGCTCATCAAATGCCCCACTAATCTGGGTCAACCGGAAACCTCGTGTGAGCCGGACTGTAAATTCTTATGCCTTGGCGTTCTGAGAAGGCAGAGGTGACCCTAGCAAAAAGCGACTTCCACGCCAGGGTCATCCATCCAGCCCTGCTCCCACCAGCTGTCCATCCAACTCCAGAGGAGCTTGTTGTAGGGAATGTGACTGCTGGAAGTAGGCAGGGCTTTGGGGATTCTGGGACTGACAAGGGGGGGTCAGCCTTTGACATCCTGCCTCACCAAGTGTGTTGGAGACTGTGGACCACCAGACCCTGCATTTCCTGTAAACAACTTGTTTTCCTCTGCTCTGAGCACGAGACCCTGATGGCAGGGGAGTGGTTTCTGGTGGTTAGCAGCTGAAAGATCCCTAGAGCTGGAGCTGCCCCTGAACACAATAAAGGGGGCATCCTTGTTTCAAGGATGACCCATGTTTCTGTCTGTCTCTGTGTGTTTGTGTGTGTAAATTTCCAGGCCCTTGCCAGAGACTCACAAACTGTCTCGTAGTACAGGCGCCATATTACAGGCATAGTACTGTAGTACATGCAGTAGGACGGACACTACACAAGTGTATTTGTTGCGGTGGGGGTGGGGGTGAAGATGTATTGTCCAGATAACCAAGCTAGGCATTTCCTTCCTTCTTTCCTTCCTTCCTTCCTTCCTTCCTTCCTTCCTTCCTTCCTTCCTCCCTCCCTCCCTCCCTCCCTCTCTCTCTCTCTCTCCCTGCCTCCCTCCCTCCCTTCCTCCCTGCCTTCTCTACTAGTTAATTCACTATTTGTGGGTGTGCACGTGGAGATCAGAGCATGTCTCTCCTTCCACCATGTGCGTCCTGGGGTTCCAACTTAGATCCTCAGGCTTGGCAGCAAGCCATTTAACCTGCTGCGCCATCTAGAAGACCCAGCTGGATTTCTGGAACATCAGAGTTGAGTGGCAGGGCTGAGAGCTATGCAGGAGTCTCTCTAGGAGATCTCACAGCCCCTGTGGCTCCTGGTGTTACCCCCTTCCCTTTGTCAAACACATTTCTCCTGGCAGAGTCCTCCCCTGACCCCTGGAATGCCTTCTAATTCCTAACCCCTAGGGATCCGCCAGCCCTGTGGTTCCAGAGCTCCCAGAAGACAGCACCCAAGCCCCAGAGCTCCCCTCATTCACCTGCTGCCCCTCAGTCCCAACACTCAGCAGAGGGCGTAGTGCTGAAGGCTCCAGCAGAGGCAGGGGGGCTGCAGAAGGTGGAGCCAGCAGGTTCACGTATGTGATGGCAGCATCTGAGCTGGCTGGGTGCTCCCTGGATAGGCTCCTGGTCCCCTCTGAAGCTGGCCTCAGTCCCAGGAGGATCTGGAGTTCAAGGGTCAGCACTCAGGGGCCACAGGGCACCGCTCAGCACCACCTGGGAGTCAGGACTGGATTGTTGTGGTGGGTTTGAGGTTGGAAAGGCTTGGGGGTGGGCTGGAGATCTGGCTCAGGGGTTAAGAGAGGGACCTGGGTTCAATTCCCAGCATCCACATTGCAGCTCACATTGTCTGTATACCCTCACACCGACATACATGCATGCATAACTCTAATGCAAATAAAATAAATTTAAAAAAGAAAAAGAAAAGAAGGGCTGGGTGCATAGCTCCATGACTCTCAGCAAACGCTTCCATCATGTTAGACCTGGGCGACAGTGGCTTCAGCCTGGCAGAGCAAACTGGGTTTCTAACAGGATGTGGGGTGTAATACGACAGAAAGCTACCCAGGCTTTTGGAGAATTTTAGGAGTGGTGAGGGTGGTATCCTGTGTCAGGCCCACAGAGCAGGAGGAATGGGGCCAGTGTGAGGACAAGCTCCCCAGGGCCCTCAACCCAGGAGGGAATTCACTAGAAAGGTTGCTTAGGCTGGAATAGAGCAGGGCACAGCAGCCAGGGCAAGCAGAACTCACAGGAAAAGCCAGGAGGTAGAACTGTAGAGGGGGTGACCCATAATAGGCATACCGGGGTCTCTGCAGGTGGCTCCAGGGGCCTGGTCTCCTCAGGCTGGGACAGGCTCTTCTGGACTCTGCCCTGGAGGCAGCAGGAGCACCTCCAGAGGCCACTGTGCACGAGGCCACCAGTCACAGGCATGCAGGACAAGGCAGAGAACATAGACTCCTTCCCCCCCAGAACTGCATGGTGGGGACGGCTCGAGGACCCCCATGTCACCATGCTCATTCACAGATGGGAAACCAAACCCAGGAATGGTAATTCGGTTACCACATGGGAACAGTAGGCTGTGAGTTTTTGACCCCTGGATGGTGGTCCTGGCCAGAGTCAGTGTCCCTAGACTGTTTCTCTTAATCCTTAAGAATTCCCCATGCTCAGCAACCCTCAGGGCGGTGCCTGTAGGCCGTCAGTTGTAGGCTGTCCCTCAGCTACACTGTTTTCATCCTCAGAGCATCCATGGTCCCTCAGGGATGGGGGAGGGGCAGCAAGGACAGGAGGGGAAGGGCTCTGGTGGAAGGGGACCAAAGAGTTAAGGAGAAACAAGGGCAGAGCTAAGGCTAGACCCCCCACAGACTACTGCACCCCCCCCCCAGAACAAAGGCCTGTGCAGTCAGTGATGGGGTGGAGAGTGTGGCTTTGTGGCTTCTGTGTTTCCCCAATTTTACTTGGGAGATTTGAGGGGGGGTGGCTTGGGAAAAGGCCTGTGCCCAAGAGAATTTGGGCTAAGAACCTAGGGTGAAAAGTGTAATATGGGCACTTTTGCCTTGGGGCATTGTGCTATGGTTGCCTTTAGGCCTGTTGGCCTGACTGAGCCATGAGGCAGGGAGGGGAGGAAGGCGACATGGGAGAAAAATCCTACCATGCCCATAGCCGGTGCCCTGCAGCACGGCTCTTACTGCAGGACCCTGACTATCCATCTGTGGGGCTGGGGACTGCTAGGCTTCTTCAAGGTCAGCAGGTAAGGCCAGCGATGGATCAGGGTGGCCAGCGCACAAGCAGCAAGCCTCAATGGGGCGCTCTGCTCACCTGGGGATCTCCTGCAGAGGTGGGCACAGGCAAGCCAGGTGGAAGGCCCGGGGACAGCCATCACAGCAGATGAGCTCACCTCCATCGTGGCACACGGCGCACTCGTCCTCGTTCTTCTGACCAGGCAAGAGGAGCCACACAGACCCAGAAGGGAGCACGGTGCCCGCCTCGGAGACCTCCTCCTGATTCCCTCCCCGCTCGCTTGCTGGCCCCTGCTTGACCTCTGTGCTGCCCATCGTCTTTACAGTACTAGTTCTTGAACAGACCTAGGGCGCGTTCCTCTCAGCAAGGCGTGCTGGGTACCAGGCAGTCCCTAGGTGGATCTCAGGACAGCAGGTGGATGGGCCTGTGGGGTTTCCCGTCAGCCCTGGGTACCTCCTGTCACTTCCCCATCCCCCACCCCCCCTTATGCTTTTGTCAGGAAAGAGGAAACTGTGAGTCTGGATACCACCTCCTCAAGAAAGCTCCCAGATGCCAGGCTATGCTGGCCCTGCCCAGTGACCATCACAGTCATGGAAATACTTCCACAGGCCCCCAGCTACCAAGGTACTTTTGTGGAGCAGGGCCAAACTGGACTCTTCAACCTCTGATGTCCAGGCCCAGCAGAGTGCCTGGCTCTAAGGTGATGGGACCTATACTTGATGATGGCAGGCACAGCCAGGCAGCGATGCTGGGGAGAGAGAGAGTGAGGCCCATGCCCCCAGGGAGCCCTCCTGCTCTGGCTTTTGCAGCATTCTCTACTCCAACCTCAGCTAAGATGCTTTGTGTTGTCTAGAGTGAATGTATGGCCGGGTGGTGGCGCACGCCTTTAATCTCAGCACTCGGGAGGCAGAGGCAGGAGGGTCTCTGTGAGTTCGAGCCAGCCTGGTCTACAAGGGCTAGTTCCAGGACAGGCTCCAAAGCTACAGAGAAATCCTGTCTCGAAAACCAAATAAATAAATAGAAACTGTAGAATAAATGATGTATTTTTTAAATATATCTAGTTTCTGTTTTTGTTTGTTTGCTTGCTTTGTATATGAGACAGGGTTTCTCTGTATAGTTAGTCCTGGCTGTCCTGGAACTCATTTTGTTGACCAGGCTGGCCTCAGACTCAGAGATCCACCTGCCTCTGCCTCCTGAGCGCTGGGATTACAGGTGTGCCTCACTACCGCCCAGCCGAATGTGTGATCTGACTAACTTGCAGTTTCCCAGTGTGTATCCTCAGAAAGAATACTTCTAAGAAAGAGAAGAGGGGGAGGGAAGGGGAGGAGAGAAGAGGGAAGGGGAGGAGAGAAGAGGGAAGGAGGAACCCTCGTGGGTAGGAACTCAAGCCTCTGTGTTCCAGGCAGCTAAATGCCCAGGACAAGGGACAGAAGATCTAGTTGAACACTGGTGGGGAAGTCAAGCTCCCCTGTTCTTGGGGCTTACCTGGTGAACCTGGGGCTCACTGGGAAGGGCTGGAAGGGCAGGAACCCCACACTGCTGGCCTATTCTCTGCTCATCTCTACCCTATGGGAGATACAGGGTGATAGTGAGGTAGCCAGGGCAAGGGAAGATGCATGTGGTCACCAGGACTAGATACCTCTGGGAAGCAACTCCCAACCCCCAGGAAGAACTCCTGGCTATTTTATGGGGGACAGGAGGCTATCCAAGGTCTAGCTCCCCAAAGATGGACATATTGGGTAATGCTTACAGGGATAGTGGTCTGGGTTCCCTTGGCTCGGACCACCGGCTTTAGGCTGCCACCACCACGGGTCTTGTTCTTTGCGTTGCCACTGGGGTCTTCAAACTTGCTTGGAGTGTAAAACTCGCCCCCAACTTGGATGCACTTCTTGGAGCCTCCTGTGAGGAGTGGCAAACGGCCTAAGCTCACACTAGGGGTCTGGCAGAACCTGAAGCCCGCCATTTCTCCCCACCTCCTAACCACAGCCAAGTCTGAGGCCTGGGTTCTGGGTCCAGAGAGGGATTTGCTGCTGAAATTTACTAAGATAAATAGTGTGCACTCATAAGCTCAGAATAGGGCCCTATTTGAAACAGCAGCTTCGGAGATACAATATGTTAAGATGATGTCACACTAGAACCTAAATCCAATGTTCTAACAAGGAAAGATGAAAGCAGAGAGACACACACTCAGACTGGAGAGGCATAGCCACAGCTCAGAACTAGTATCACAACAGCATAGGAGCTAAAGACAGGGAAGGGACCCTCCAAAGCCCCCAGTGGGATGGGTCCCTGGCCACCCACACCTTGACTTTGGAATCTGTTGTTATAAGCCTGGGAATTTTTGTTATAATAGCCCCAGGATAGTTAGACAAGATTCTTGGGGCTGGTCTGATGGGGACAGACCAAGGCCTGCATCAGCTCCCAGGCCATCCTGGCTGTCCATAGCATCCAAGTCCAGTGTCCAGGACAGAGGAGATGCTGTGGAGCAGTAACTGCAATGGTGAGTGACTCTGTCTGCAGCTCTGTCCTGTCCAGATGACATGCGTGGCCGTATAAGGTGACCTGCTAGCCTACCCATAGGTAGGCAATTGTGGAAAGAGTCTGGATAGATACTAAGGGGACTGGAATACGTGTCTGAGGCAAGGACGTGACGGGCTGTCCTCAGTGGGCATTGCGAGCACATGGAGGAACTGTCTGAGGATAACCATGACTCAGCAGTACCCACCAATGAGGAGGTGGGCGTTCTGTGCCTGAATGTGCCTGACAGAAGGCCTCCCGGTGTAGGGGACTTCAGCAGCGTGGCCTGTACTCCAAAGCCAGCATGGGGGCACACTGGCTGCCTTGTCCTCACCCTTGGCTGGCTGCTGTTGCTCTACAGCCACCTCCTGAGCACCTGGGTCTCCCTGGCAGCCTGCTCCCTGTTGTGGGAGTTCATTCCGCCAATAACTTTGGGGTACCAGCCTTAGCCTGTGACCGCTGTCTCTCTCCTTTTAAGAGATCATAACTACAGACAAGAAGCCACGCCCTAAGGCCGGTACCCCAAAGCTATTGACGGAATGACAGCTCCCCATGCATTTACCTGCCTCAAACACCTGCTGGATGAGGATTCCTTCCACGGCCCCTCGGGTTCCTGGGACATCCCCAGAGGACACAGTCACAGCTCTCTGGACGGAAGCCGACATGGCCTGAATTCCTGGGGAAGGTATGACACACGTGGATGCACACATGCGTGCATAAGCAGGGCGTGCGGGACCGCAGTGTTTGCAGAGTTGAATGCAATGGTAGATTAGTAAGTGTCTCACGATGTGGACCTGCGTTGTGCCAGGGTACAGGTTTCCTAGGCCAACTTGGGGGGTGAGGACCAGGAAGCACGGGTCTATGGGATCCCTGGGATCTGTGTGGGGTTGATGGTATAGCAAGGTTGGGCCCAGCTGTGGAACAGGAATAGTTTTGTCATGGCTGTTTCTGGACTGGCCGGAAGGTTGGGAACAATAAAATGGACAGAGATTTGGGGGGAGACACTGAGGACAATGTGTATGGGTTGACCCAAGGAGTGGTGTGCACCCAAGGAGTCCCCATTTTTTTCTGGCTTAGCCAGCCAGCTGAGGCCAATATGGGATCAAATCTTGGCCAACCTCCGCACTCAGCCCCCCTCTCTCTTGGCCTTACTCACCGTTCCCCAGCGGGAGGCGCTGTGACTCCAAGTTGCCCTCTGGCTTCTTAGGGGGCTTGGTCTTTGGGTGGGAGCCTGTGAAGGGGAGGTGGAGACAGCCTGGAGGTATCCTCTTTTTCTGGGCTGGGGTGGTGCTGGTGGGTCCAGGGTCTCAAGTGAGATGGGGGAGAGCACCTGGGAGGGTCAGATCAAGGGTTCCCTAACTCCCTTCAGCCGTAGAGGCTGTTTCCCTTTTCAGCGGAAACGAAATCAAAACCACCTGCCTGCCTCACTACCCAGGAACTCAGTCTGCAGAACAGGAAGAAGCTGCAAGACTGTGAGCCTCCTCCAGTGCTCAGAGGTGACTGCGGCTCTAGCAGGCTGGCCCTGGGCAGCATCAGTGGGACAGAAGATAGGGCCCTGCAACCCTGGCTAGCTCCTCTCCCTGAGTACCTGGGCTGGAGGAGCTCTTTGGGGTCAGGGTTGCTGGTGGGGTTGCCCGAGGTTCCTCTAACGCCTTTCTCTTGGTGGGGGGCCTGGGTGGCAGTACAGAGACCTTGGGACCAGCAAGGGGCTTCCTCCCCTTCCGGGGCTGATTCAGGTCCACATCTGCAGCAGGAACAAGGGTCCCTGTCTTAGAACCTTTTCCTCAGGGCGGGCTCTAGGACAGGACACTCTTGAGGAAGGTGAGTCAGGCCTTTAGCCCTTTGCCTCTTAGGATCTGTACCAGTTCTGGCGACTCCCTGAAAGCACGTAAAACGTACACCCGTAGTCTCCATGCTACCCCATAGGCTTAGATGGCAGGCACCATCGTCAGCACAGGCTCACCTTTTGGAAAGCCGTCCAGGATGGTGTGCAGACGGCTGTACCGTTCCAGATTGTAGTCCTTAAAGAGAACCCTCCAGAAGTCCAGGATGGCCCCACTATCCTGGGTCAGGAGCCAGGATAGCAGGGCATGGAAGGCCTGTGGGCAGCCTTCCTTCTCCTTCAGCCGGAGTGTCTCCTGAAGTGACAGCATCAGGCTACCCATGCACACCCTACCTCCAATCCCTGCGCCTCCTTTGGAAGCGAGGCCTGCCTATTCCTGCCAATCCCTGGATTCTGGGGAGTCGGGGTGCACAGGATGTGAGGTTAGGGGTCTCACCTGAAGCTTGTTCAGGACAGGTCTTGTGAGGGGTGCTGAGGCTGGTGTGTGTGTGTGTGGGGGGAGGGGATATAGCATGGATGTTGGCAGAGGCTGAGAAGGATCTAGGGAAGGGGAGTCGGGAGACAGAGAGGCGCGGCGGGGGCGGGGGTGCAGGAGCCCACCTGGAACTTGTCCTCTGGAACCACGTCGTGGTCAGCCAGAGCGTGCAGCAGCGGAAACGCGTTGTCTACCGCCACCGCGATCTCGGTGCGGTTCAGTCTCAGCAGGCGGCGCAGTATCCCATCTCCGCCCGCCATCGTTTCGACGCAGACTGCGTGTCAGCGCCCCCTTCTGGCATGTGCGCTCTTGCGTACCTTGGGTGTCCTGGTACTGTTTCAGGAGGCACCTGTGAGTATATATACCTACTCCCCAGCTGGGGAAAGGCGACGCTTGGCTTGCTTCACCGCTCTGTAATACTTTCAACCAGAAAAGAGCAGAGGCTGCTGTTCACCCCTGGAGCCAATCAGGGTCCGGTTTCTGCAGGCTGAGGACAGAGACTGTCCTACCGCTGGGTTTAGGAGTCCCTACAGAACTGGTATTCATTTCCTATGGAATCCAGGTAGCTGTCTGGGCTAGGGGAAAAGCTCAAGATTTGGGTAGAGGAAACAAGGTTTCCCCTACAGTCTCCCTACAAAGGGTCCTGTTTATGGGTAAAAAACAGGACGGGCTGGGAAAATTGCTCAGTGGACAATTTGTCTACCTGGCAAACTTGAGGACCTGAGTTATTCTATTGCTGGGGAGGCAGAAATAGGAGCCTCGGTAGCTAGCGCTCACTGCCCAGATAACTTAGCTGAGTGGATAAGCTCCAGGTTCCACAAGAGAACTTGCCTCAAAAACTTAGATGGAGAGTAATTGAGGAAAACAGCCTATGCTTACCTCTTCTAGCTCCATACACATGAACACGTGCAAACACAGACACACACACACACACATGCATGCACGCATGCACACACTCAAATGCAATGAATTAAAAAGAAGGGGCCTGGAGAGATGGCTCAGCGCTTAAGAGCACTTGTTGCACTTACAGGGGATCTGAGTTTGGTTCTCAGTACCCACATGATGGCTCACACTCTGTTAGTAACTCCAGTTCCAGAAGTTCCAACGCCCTCTTTTGGCTTCTACTGGCATTGCAAGCAAGACACTCATACACATAGGATAACTGGGGGAGGGAAGTGACACTGTACACAAGGCCAAACAGTGCTTCTAGCCACACCCTGGCTGCCAGGATGTGCTGGCACAGCTGATAGTAGCCACAATAAGAAACCTCTGCAAAGGGCTGGACAGTGGACCAGGCTAGGAACCCCTACCTGTTCCAGACCCAGGGCTGGAGGAATGGAATGAAAGATTCCAGTAGGACAGAGGAGATACCCATCCCGTGTGCCAGTGGGTGGAAACTACACACGGCATGTCTCTGAGCTCAGAGGTGGCTGGCACATTGAACCAGGTAGAGCAAGGGACAAGAGGGCAGAGAACCCTCAACAAATGCCCCTGGACCATGCAAGTTCCTGTCTTGTTCTCCCTCAGAGTCCAATCCAAGTAACATTCTCAGGACTCATGACAGAGACTACATGGTAGTGTAACCTGAAGGGCAGGAGCTCCCAGACAATCAGAGAGGTGTCCAGGAGACAGATGGGAAGGGATGTAGAGGTGGATATGGGTGGAAATGGTGGCCCCGGCAAGGTGAGAACCTACAGCTGGAAGAGGCCTGGGATCTGGCAAGCTTTTGGAGCAAACTGACATGGCCAGATTTGTGCTGGGGTCCCTGCCACTGTGAGCGTTGATAGCTGAATGGCAGCAACTGCTACAACCAGTTAGCACAGCCCTGGGATGCAGCACAGGCCTGGGCTGGGGCTATGTGGTACAGTGGGAAGAGAACAGAGGTGCAGAGGTGACTGGTTCAGTGAGCAGTGTCACCCAGCATCCTCACATGGTGACCACCAGGGCGGTCTGGACAGAAAACCATGTGTGGCTAGTTCTGGCCCTGGTCTCTGTTGGGTCCTCTTACCTCCTACCTCAGGCCCCTCTGGGAGTTCTGCATGTGCTGAGATTGCCCTCTAACAAGTGTGTGTGTGTGTGTGTGTGTATGTGTGTGTATGTGTGTATGTCTGTGTGTGTATGTGTGTATGTGTGTGTGTGTATGTGTGTGTGTGTATGTGTGTGTGTGTGTGTGTGTGTATGTGTGCGTGTGTATGTGTGTGTGGTATCAGTGCTGACAGTGGGTAAGACAGTGAGCATGAAACCCAAGTCCTGTGGGAACAGAGATTCATTGTGAAGGACCAGTCACCTCAAAGCCAGGGTGTGTATGTATATCAAGATAGGGAGAGGTGGACAATGTTGCTGGGTGGTGGTGGTGTATGCCTTTAATCCCAGCACTCTGGAGGCAGAGGCAGGTGGATCTCTGTGAGTCTGAGGCCACCCTGGTCTACAGAGCTAGTTCCAGGACAGGCTCCAAAGCTACAGAGAATCCCTGTCTCGAAAGAAAAAAAAAAAAAAAGAAAGAAAGAAAACAAAATAGGCAGACGTGGGGAATGTCGTAAGGCTGTGCAGAAAATGTCCTAAAGCAGGGCCCTCTCACTGTCCATCACCAGGCTCCAAGCCATAGCCTTAGCACCTTTGGAAGTGGCTCTGGAGCCAATGACACCAGCACTGTGCCTCCCACAGGTACTGTGAAGGAAGCCTTGGGTGATGCCAAGATAGGTTTGCATCCCTGAGAGGCACCACCTGTCCCTCAGCCCTGAAGGAGGCTGCTGCTAGCTGGCCTCTCCTGCTGTCTCCTGTAGGTACGTATTTACTGCAGCAACATCAACCCCCAGTGCCTGTCAGCACAGCACTGAACGTGACTTCTGCTGTCCAGAACAGAGAGCCTCTTCACTGACCTCACTGACATGGTGGAGTGGACACAGGCCCCAGTACCTTGCATTTTACTCACTCCTTGCCAGGGTCTCAAGAGCACAAAGGTGGAGTAGACACAGACCCCAGTCTTGTGCACCCCGCTCACACCTTGCCAGGATCTCAAGAGGACCAAGGGCACCGATGGAACTTCTGGGTCTGCAAGTTCCAGAATATGCCCGTTAAGCACCTGCAATGCCAGAGGCAGTGCGCGTACAGGATCAGGTGTTGACCCTCACGTGGCTCCGCCAGTCCCTTGCTTTCTTTGCAGGATTAATCACCCGCCTAGTGTCATGCCTGCAGCCTGGGGGTTTCTCCCTAGCTAGGGGCGTCTCCCTCTGTGGGGGCTTCTCAGATGGGGATTCCTCTGCCAAACACAATGGACAAAGAAGAACTAAGAACCACATCATAGACCGAAGTCTGCACTTTACATTCTTATAAAAAGCCTGAAGCTGTTCCAGAACCCCCCGCCCTCCCCCCCACTGGTTGAGCACTGACTGCTGCAGCCAGGCGTCCCCCAGCCTCTTGTGGGACATCAACAGAAAGACTCCTGTAGAATTTTGGACTTTCCGTCACATGTGGGGGTTTTTGTGACAGTCCACACCTGCAGGTGGTCTGGAAGTGCTAAACTTAGAAGAGGTGACCAGGGTGAGCCGCATCCACACTGGGGCCTAGTGCTTGGGTAGGACGATGCCTCGGGTCTTCAGAGGCCCCAGCACGTGGCCTGCATCCATGACCCTCAATGTGCTTACCCCAAAGGGGTTGCCTAGAGCTTGGGGGCCTGCCCAGAACAGCTACTCTCCCACCCCCACCCCCCGAGGTGCAGAGAGCAAAGGAGAAGGTGGCCTGGGTCAGGGCTAGAAGGGACTCTGACAGTTATAATCAAACGGATGGAAAGTACCAAACGGTCCTCAGCAGAGGTGGGTTGGAGCCAGGTGCTGGGGACGCAGATTGGGGTGGAGACCTGCTGGGGGGACGGGGAGGCGGGGGCTGTGACAGTAGGCCGGCCAGGTTTGTACGCCCACCGTGCTTTGAATCCCACCCTGACAGCCGTGTGTTAATTTTAGGTTAAAATTGGTGATGTCATAGAAAACATTCCCAATACCAACAAAAATATCAAATAGCCAGAAAAAAGATAAAGGAACTCTGTACTTCTCACAACTGAGGGATTTCTTGTTTGTTTTTTGTTGCTATTATTTGATTGTTGTTTTTTTTGGGGGGGGTCCTCATATAGCCTAGGTGGGCCTGGAAATCACTATGTAGCCAAGGATGACAGGCATGAACCTGGTTTGTGCAGTGCTGGCTGCCTGCTGGACCAGGATGTCCCCAGCTGAGCCCCCAGCTGGGCTCTTGCAGCATTTTTTTTTTTTTTTTTTTTTTTGCATGCACGAGAGTGGGGGGGGGGGCAGAGGATACAAGGTTTCTCTGTGTAGTTTTGGAGCCTGTTCTGGAACTCTTTCTGTGGACCAGGCTGGCCTCAAACTCACAGAGATCCTCCTGCCTCTGCCTCCTGAGTGCTATAAGGGCCTGTACTACCACAGCTGGATTCTACTACAGCTGGCTGATCCCCATTCTTGTTTCCAATGGAATCCCACTGTGTGAACCAGACTGGCCTTGACTCCTGGGCCCCAACTCATATTTTCACAAAAGAAGAAAGTAAAGGAAAGGTAAGCCGAAAGGTAAGCCGCTGTCTGGATTTAGCATCTAAATTTAGGATTTTTGTTTTCTATTTTGTGTAATAGTCCTTGCTGTCCTGGCCTCAAATTGCACAGAGAACTGCCTGCCACTGCCTTCCGAGTGCTGGGATTGAAGGCGTGCGCCACCAGTGCCTGGCTAGACTCAGATATTTTTTAACCTAGAATTATAAAAGAGTTGCAGTCCAATTCACATGGAACTCTGGCCCTCTGCAGGAGCAGTAAGTGCTTTTAACCATTGAGCCATGTCTCCAGCCTAAACACAGAATTTAAAAAAAATTGAGCTCGCGCACGTGCGTGTGTGTGTGAGAGTGAGTGTGTGTGTGTGTGTGTGTGTGTGTGTGTGTGTGTGTGTGTTTGGAAGTCTGAGGACAAGACTGTGAATTGGTTCCTTCCTCCCACCATGTGGAGGACTGAACTCCAAACCCAGGTCAGGCTCAGCGGCAAGCACCTTTCCCCACTGAGCCATCTTGCTGGCCTTTTTGTTTGTTGGTTTGTTTTTCTTTGTCAGAACTTGACTTGTACAAACACTATGCCAGGCATGTGAATGGATACACACAAATAAATATAATAATTTTAAAAAGAGCAATAGGTCTATCTTAATACAAGCTGTTTCTACATAAACTATCACAAAACACTAAAATGCGCTAATGATATTGGAAGGGATGGTTTCTGCCTGTACTTGCCATCACTACCCAGCAGGCAGAGGCAGGAAGATTGCTTTGAGCTTGAGGTCAGCCTAGCCTACACAGTAAATTACAAGACATCCTGGGCTACAAACAAGGCTGGGTGTGGCGGCACATACCTTTAATTCCAGCAAATTCCAATTTGGGACGCAAAGGCAGGCAGATCTCTGTGAAGTCCAGGCCAGCCTGGTCTACAAAATGAGACTGGACTCAAAAAAAAAAAGCATTAATAAGATGAATAAAATATTTCTAACATTTACATGATAATATCTTAGTATCTTTAACAAAAAGAACTTCAACTCAGTAAGAAAAAAAGCAATGAAGGGAGCTGGCCAACCTCTTTGCAGGGTCTTTAAAAAAATACCCAAATTTCCAGCTGTGGTGGCACACACCTTTAATCCCAGCACTTGGGAGGCAGAGGCAGGCAGATCTCTGTGAGTTCGAGGCCAGCCTGGTCTACAGAGCAATTTCCAGGAAAGCTAGGGCTGTTACACAGAGAAACCCTGTCTCAAAAAAATAAAAACAGAAACAGATAATCCAAATCCCAGCAGAATCAGAGGCAGGCAGATCTCAGAGTGTGAGGCCAGTCTCCTATTGTCTCAAAAACAAAATAAACAAAAAACCCAAATGTTAAAAACAATGAAACAGAAGTCTGGCTCTGCAGCTCAGTTGGTGGGGACTCGCTGCTTACACACAGCACAAAGGCCTCGTTCAATCCGCAGTGCCACACCCCTGGGTGCTGAGGCTAAACCGGTAATCTCAGCACTGAGGAGGTGGGGAAAGGAGAGGAGAAATCTAGCTCGACCTGATTAGTAGTGAATTCCTGACCAGCCTGAGATGCAGGAGACCCTAACAAAAAAGAGATAAAAAGGGAAAAAGTAGATCAGGAAGGGCCAGGGCAGATTGTAACAGGTTTATTCCAGAGTCTGAAGCTGTAGTATGGTGACTGCGCTGGCTCCTCTCCTGAAGACTGATCTGTAGAAATGTGTAGCTTGTGCCAAATATCAAAACAGATGCTTCTCCTGTCTCATACAGTGTTCATCAGTGTGCAGGGAGCTTAGGCGGCAGGTTGTGGGGGTCGAGGTGTCATTTAGCAAGCTGGGCAAATGTGGTGTCTCAGGGCCCCTATTTCTTAGCACTGAAATGTAGACAAGGGACCAGGCTGCCTCCTGTAATCTGCCCTTTCTTTCTTTCTTTCTTTCTTTCTTTCTTTCTTTCTTTCTTTCTTTCTTTCTTTCTTCCTTCCTTCCTTCCTTCCTTCCTTCCTTCCTTCCTTCCTTTTGTTTTTTTTTTTTTTTTTTGAGACAGGATTTCTCTGTATAGTTTTGGAGCCTGTCCTGGAACTTACCCTGTAGACTAGGCTGGCCTCAAACTCGCAGAGACCTGCCTGCCTCTGCCTCCCGAGTGCTGGGATTAAAGGTGTGTGCCATCACTGCCTCACTAATCTACCCACTTTCTCTGTGACACGGGACTGGCCACAGTGGCGCTGGCCTGGATCACTGGGCTGAGGTGAAAAGTCAGGTGTCTCTCGGGGAAGTGACCTCCATCCTGAACCTTATATAAGTCACTAGCCTTGCCCATGGAAGCCTGGAGTCAGGAACCGTGTCCCCAGGGTCTCCCCACAAGTTTTCTCTTCATTATAGCCCCAGTGGTATCCTGGAAGGGACTGGGGTCCATGAATGAATTCACCCTTTAGGCCAAGTAGAGAGGATAATTCATGAAGCACCCTGCCAGAGGTTGGCAGGTCCTCACATCACCCACAGGGACAGTCACAACATCACCCCACATGGTCCTCTAAGTCCTACTCTGACACTGAGCTTGTCTCAACCCAAGGCACTCTTCCTCCCCCTCCCCCACTCAGAAACCCTTGGCCGTCCCTACTCCCACCCAATCTTCTTTGCCCCACCCATCTCCCCCATACAATCAGTAACCCTATCTCCCAGCTCCATAACCTCAATGTGTGTGTGAAACCTAGAACCTCCCTTCCCCCACCCCCACCTCTTTCAGCCCTGAGCTGCCCTCCTACACTATTCTATAACCCCTCCTCAGAACATGCCCCCCTCCCCCGTTCCTACCATGAACCCCCTCCCACTCACAAGGTTCCCTAAACCCCTTAAGCCCCACCCCCTCCCACCCCACCCCCACACCTTCCCTGAATCCCCCACACACACTTGCAGGGCTCCTTAAGCCCCGCCCCTGAGTGCCTGCCCCCACACCCTCAACCCCACCGTCTTCAGCCTTTAATAGGCTCCTTCCAGCACTCGGCTCTTATCCCTGTTTGCCTTAAGGTCCCTTTCCCGTCTTTTCCTCCCCATAATTCCCCACTAGGCCCCAAGGGACCCACCGGTGCACCTTACACCCCCCCTCCATCGTCTCTCGTCGCATTGCAGCGTTCTGAGGACCCTGCTGACACCTCCCGAGATCTCAAGCCACCCGCCATCCTTGGACCCAGATCCTTCTAGCAAACAACACCCATGGGTTCCCGGAAAAATTCTTGCTCCAAGACAGGTGAAACATGGGACCTGGAGACTCTGGACAGCTCTAGCCCGGACTCTGCCAATCACCTGGAAGAGCAATGGCTGAAATCCAGTAAGTTCCTCAGGCCTCTTTCTTCCTTTCCCTCTCCCCTCCTCTCTTTCCCTTCCCTCCTGGTCCTTAGCAGAGGGTCTGGACTGTCAGAAGAAGGTGGGTCCTAGAGGGGTTTAGCAGGTACAGAGGGAGGCAGGGCCATATGGGTGCTGGGAAATGGCCTACTGGAAAACACATGGTGGCTGGGAGTGGAGGGGTGAAGGCTATCTCACAGGGCCCAGCCTCTCCTATCAAGTACTTTGAAGCTGACGTTGCAGTTTTTCTTGTCCCTAATTCCCAGATAGGTGGGTGGATGTCACTATGATTTGGCTGGGCAGTCGAGTGGGTCCCCTGACCCCTGCATTGACTACAGGTAGCTGACTGTTTTCCTGCATACATCTTGTGTCCCTGTGAGGGCTCCCAGTGATGATGTCTTCTCTGTCTCCAGCCCGTAGCCTCAGTGAGGATGAGCACAGCGTGGAGGTCGTACTGGAAGATTCCCTGGAGCTGCTGTCCTTAACCTCACCCCCGCCAGGCAGAGGTAAGTCACCACCCAAGTAATAAACTTATCTCATGGATGAGGACCTCAGAGTCAGGCAATTCATGGAATGTTCCTGTATCATTCAGGATGCCCCAAGCCCAGACAAGGGCAAGCTTTTGGTGGGTGTCAGTGAAGGGATTCCTGGTGTCCAAGACACCTCAGAAGAGAAGTTTACCAAGCATGTTCCAATGAGGAGCCAGAGGAAAGAGGCTACTTATTTTTCTCTTTCAGAGATCATCAGGTATGAAGTCACTGTGAACCAACGGAACATCGAAGGTGATTTTGCACGCTTGCCTGTGATCCAGCAAAACAGAGTGTCATCCCTGCCAGAAAGGCTTGCTTCACTCAGCCATCCCAGAAGGCGGGGAGCAATCCTGGTGCCCACAGGATGTTCTCCCTCCATCCCCCTTACCAGATTTGTTTAAGGCACATGGTTGAAGATTTTTGTCTATCTGGGCTGGGCATGGTGGCCCACACTGTTAATCCCAGCACCCTGGAGGCAGAGGCAGGAGGATCTCTGAGGTTGAAGCTGGCCTGATCTACAGAGCAAGTTCCTGGACAGCCAGGGCTACACAGAGAAACTCTGTCTCGAGCCCTCTCCCCAACAAAAATGTGTGTGTGTGTGTCTATCGCCCAACACTACAGTCTAATTTGAGATTGGTAGCAAGTCACTCACCTTGGAGGAAGCCCTGGGTTCCGTCAGAACCATATAAACTGGGTGTGTCGCCACACCCAGTAGCCCACTGTTCAGGAGTTAGAGGTAGACCTTCAAGGTCATAGTGAAGTTGAAGCCAGCTTGAGAAGTGTGTGACCCTGTCTGAAAGAGGAGGAAAAAGGAAAATTAAAATTTGCATCTGGGGCTCAGTGGCTAAGAGCACTGGCTGCTCTTCTAGAGTTCTTGAGTTCCCAGCACCTCCATGGTGGTTGACAACCATCTCTAGTGGGAACTGATGCCCTCTCCTGGTACAAAGGTGGTGTACATGCAGGAAGAGGATGCGTATATATTGAAAGAAATAGGTCTTTTTTTAAAATGTATCTGCTAGGGACTCCAAGCTCCTCAGTCAATGATCTATTTCTCTGGATTGGCCAAGATGTGAATGCTTGGGTTTCCATGGGAGTTTTAGTATCAACATGTCACGTCTACAGAAAGTCATCTGGGGTCTGGAGATGTCTGCCCTTCATTTGGGATGTCTTCTGATCTATTACCCTGACGTGTGTTCTTGGGTCTTCCCTGGTCTCTCTCATTTTTGTTACATCTTCTCCCCGATTTTCCTTCTCCATTCTCTCTAGACATCTGCCTCTGTTGTGGAAGTCTCCAGGTGTATACGCAGCACCCCTTATTTGAGGGGGGGATGTGTGCCCCGTGTAAGGTAAGCAGGGAGGCGGTGGGACTTCGTTGGCACCGTTGGAGGAGATTGCACAATAACCTTTGCCCCCTGCTCAGGACATATTCCTGGAGACCATCTTCCTTTACGATATGGATGGGCACCAGAGTTACTGCTCCATATGCTGCTTCGGGAAAACCCTGTTTATCTGTGAGAGCCCCGACTGTACCAGGTGCGGTAGGGCCCAACTCCCCATTCTCATCCCCGAAGAACCCCTCCCAATATGAGAAACAGGAGCTGAAAATGGTGCATCTGTGATGTCTCTCTTCAGGAGCACAGCCACCACATGGCCACCCCCTCTGTCCTTAGGAAATAGAAGGGTGGGCATTTGTACTCTGCCCAGGGTCTGTGGGTCATGAGTTGTGAGCAGGATTGTTCAGGGCATAGGCAGCACTTTTTACCTTCAGTTAAATCCCCATCCTGAGCTCCATCCATGCCAGTCCCTAACCTGTCCTGGACATCTTCCTTTTTACATCCCTGACTTCAAGTCCCCCCTTCCCTGCTGCTGCTATATATGGTTTTTCCCAGAACTTTGAAGATGCATGTCGAGGTTTCCGAGTTGTGGGAAGGCTTAAGGGAGTGAGGGCCGCCATTTTGGATACTCCCACAGCACCTCTCTTATTGTTGAATCCCCTTCCCAGCCTGCAGCCTGCCCCTCCTCTGAAGAGCCCAGAGAGAAACAGATGGTTTCCTCTGGTCTGCCTTGCGGTCCCCTGATGGCAGTATGATGTGGCTCACCATGGTTTTCGGTTTGACTCTAGATGCTACTGCTTTGAGTGTGTGGATATCCTGGTGGGTCCCGGGACCTCAGAGCGAATCAGTGCCATGGCCTGCTGGGTTTGCTTCTTGTGCCTGCCGTTCACTCGGAGCGGACTGCTGCAGAGGCGAAGGAAGTGGCGTCACCAGCTGAAGGCCTTCCACGATCTAGAGGGGGTAAAGACAACCAATACTGTATCTGCCGTGGCAGATATACATACATACTCCATCACAGGATGAGGCTCTTGCCATAATGCCCCTTTGCTGTCCTGCTGGAGAGCAGATGCCACTGGTGTTTTGTCGTGAGGGTCTCAGATAGCCCAGGCTGGCCTCAGACTCACTATGGAGCTGAGGATCACCTTGAACTCAATGAGTACTGGAATTTCTCATTGGATCGCAGGTTTCACAAGCTCTTTACTGAGCTGTATCCTTTATCATCATTTTGTTTCTTATAAGCCTAGGGATGACTTTCAGTCACAAGTAGGACAGGAGCCCCCTTCACAGACATATATAAGCCCATCACATCAGCTTGAATGCTTAGCCAACATGGTATCCTGTGTGCAGCCAAGGCTACCGTCTCAAGGGTGAAGCCCAGAGGGGTCAAAACAGTCCAAGGTGAAGATGCCTAGATGGTGTGTGTCTCCTCTCCCCAAAACATCTGTCACGGTCATAAACCAGGGACCTGAAAACGCAACCTAATTTGGAAGTGGGGTCTTTGTGGTGTCGTTTAGCTGAGCTTGAGATGAGAGCAGTTTGGAATGAGGTAGCCCCTGCATGAAGTGGGGGTGTCCTTATAAGAGAAGGCATTTTGGGGGGGTTGAGACGTGTAAGAAAAAAAACTAGTGATGAAGGCGGAGGCAGCATATAGCCAGTAGGAGCCCTGGTGGCACCTGGCTTTCAGACTGCTGGGCTATGGGAATGATTTTGCTCTCCTGGAGTACTTAGAGCCTGAGACCTACAGAGCTACCCTCTGCTAGGACCCATTATCCTCTAACTTCAGAGAAACCTTACTCTACTTCCCTTGAGATTTGTGGGGGTCCAGGCAAGAGACCTAGACCTGGGGAGTGGGTGGAGTTGGCCTCCAGGGAGGGAGGGACAACCATGGTCACTCCAGGGCCAGCCAGGCCTTGGCAAGTGTGTCCCAGGGGGCTCTCAGTTGAGTGCTGTCCATCCAGGGAAAGACAGCTGTAGGAGCCACTTAACCATAACTCAGCCGGCTCTCTCTGAACAGCTAGTACAGCTCCTCTTGCCTTTTTCTCTCTTTCCGTTTTTCTATTTCCTTTCCAGTCAAATCCTGTGAAGATGTACAAGATAGTGTCTGCCTGGAAGAGACAGCCCGTGAGGGTGCTTAACCTTTTTGGGAAGATTGATAAAGGTGAGTGTCGTCACATCAAGTGACTACAGAAGAGGGGACAGGAGGAACTCAGAGTGTTCTGGTGTCCTTGGCATCTGAGGTGTGGAGCGGGGCTTGAGAATAGAATGCCAGTTGAGTTGGGCAGCGGTGGCGCATGCCTTTAATCCAGCATTCCGGAGATAGAGAGGCAGGCGATCTCTGTGAGTTTGAGGCCAGCTAGTTCCAGGACAGCTAAGGCTACACAGAAAAACCCTGTCTTGAAAAACAAAACAAAAAAACAAAGAAAGAAAGAAAGAAAGAAAGAAAGAAAGAAAGAAAGAAAGAAAGAAAGAAAGAGAAAATAAAAAATACCAGTTGAATTTCTTCCTCAGACTTCTGGAACTGAGGGAATTGAGTATCCCACGAAAGGATCTGACAACCAGAGAAAGCCCCCAACTGTGCACCCAAGCAAGAGCGAAGGTCCCAGCTCCCCAAGAGGAGGCAGGGAGGGGAAAGGGACAAGCCCGCCAGGGTAGAGGGGAGCTACTGCTGGTGAGAAGACTGGGTTCCAGCAGCTGGGCTCCCCCAGATAGGCTCCCCCTGCCGCCTCATCTTCCTGAACCCTCTTTCTATACTTGAATCTCCCAAGTTATGTCTTCTGGAGTCCTGCCCCTTAGACTGTCCTGATCCCCATGTATGTGCCCACCGAGCACAGAGCCCTGAAGGCGCTCTGTTCTCTGGCTAAAGCATATCCCACTGCTGATACCACCAGGAGCGCAGCCAGTGACCCCCCACGGTGTATCACAAGCACCCACGCGGTAGTTACAATTGCATCACTATACCTTTAGGACACCCAGCTCAACTCGCCCAAACTCTCATTCTTGGGATCTGAAGGAAATTCACCTGCTCTGTATGTCACTCTGGTTCAAACATGGCACCACCAGGGAAGCCACAGCCCCACTGGTGGCCTAAGCCAGCGAGTGAGAGCACAGCTCAGAAATGCAGTTTTGCAACCCATTTCTTGACTTTCACAAAGTAACCCTCAGGAAGTCTGTCCTTGGGCTCCGATGCCAGAAAAGATCAAGCTGCTGCTCTGTAGCAGGAAATGGATCGCACTGTCGCGGATCCGTCCCCACTCTGCGGGGACAGAGCCCATGTCACCCCGGTTCTCTGTGTCCATCTTGTCTGTCCTCTCTCCAGAGCTTGAGAGTTTGGGCTTTCTGGAAAGTGGTTCTGGTTCGGAAGAGGGAAGACTGAAGTACTTGGAAGACGTCACCAATGTTGTGAGGAGAGATGTAAGTTGAGGTGTTGGGGGGCAGGGCTGCCAAGGCCAGGTGTGCCAGGGGACAGATGACAGGGCCTGGGGGGAGGGGGAGGGAGGGAAGGAACCCTGGAGGGGCAGGAAGGAACAGGCAGGGTGCAAGGAACCGCCAGAGGTCTTTAGACCAGCATGGGGTCCTGGGTCTGGCCACGGCCCTGCCCCAGTGGAGTCAACACTGTTATGCCTCACAGAGGGAGGCGGGAGTGGAATGCATCCCTCAACCCCGGTCAGGGCAAGCAGCCAGACATCCTGAAGTCTACATGGCTGGCTTCTTCTGCCTATGCTGGCGGATACGCATGGGTGGAGAGGCTCAACCCCACGACACTCCTTGTTGCAAGTCTTGAGCTGAGCAGCCAGCAGTTGAAAACCTCTTCCGAACACAAAGCTGGTGCTGCCTTGTCCCTGTAATGGGAGCCCTCTTGGGCTCCTCCTGGGAGCATGGGGGGCGGGGCAAGTTGCATTTGGGCCTCTTAAATAGACAGTGGGGTACTGGTCTTTACCATGGAACCCTGACCACTTCCTTTAGCCAGATCCCAACCAGTCATTGCCCCTGAAGGATCTCAGGTGCACATCTGAAATCAGGTAGAAAAGATGGGGGCATAGAGAAAGCAAGAGTCAAGAAGTTGGGGCCTAATTTAGGAGTCAGCCCACTACTGAGAGAAATGGGGAGATCCAAGAAAGTGGGGGCCTATTCTAGATTGGGAAAATCATGCTTAGACATCTTAGGAATGCCTCCCTCCCTCCCTCCCTCCCTCCCTCTCTCTCTCTCTCTCTCTCTCTCTTCCCCTCTTCCTCTTCTTCCTTCCTCCCTTTCTTTCTCTCCTTTCCTTCCTTTCTTTTTCTTTTTTTTTTTT
>NW_026067892.1:5613294-5693309 GCF_014885135.2 Alexandromys fortis | reverse complement strand
GAGAGAGAGAGAGAGAGAGAGAGAGAGAGAGAGAGAGAGAGAGAGAGAGAGAGAGAGATATTTATGAAAGTCCATCTATGATGATATTGTCTTAGACCAGGCTGGCCTCAAACTCAGAGATCTGCCTGCCTCTGCATCCCGTGTGCTGGGATTAAAGGTGTGTCTACCACCACTGCGCAGAGATTTTCTGTCTTATCAGAAGTCAGTGTTTTGGAACCTGGCCTTATTCTAGAACATAACCCATTTCAGTGAAGTGTTTTTCTAGAGTTGATCCAAGTGATCTTCAGGCTTTAGTTCTTCGTAGTTGTGTAAGAAAAAATGGGCATTCTGTGAGCGGCACCGCAGAGGAAGCATGACCCGCCTGGATGATCTATTGACATGCGCCCCACTGGGAAGAGATTGCATCTGTGTCCCGCTGACCCACAGCCCCCTCTTCTCCCACAGGTGGAGGCTGTGACCCTCCAGGATGTCCGCAGCAGAGTCCTCCAGAATGCTGTGCGGGTGTGGAGCAACATCCCAGGGTTGAAGAGGTATCTCTCAGGGAGGAGGGAGGGCCAAAGACTCAGACAGAGGAAACCGTGCATTCTGATAGAGCCAGGTCCCATGCTCCACCTAGCAACCTGTTATCCACCACAACCCTGGACATACTAGGGCTCAGGGTGCCCCTGCACACTGAGGGACTCTCCCTATGTTCACCCAATACCTCAGGACTGGACAAGAGTTTCCTCATCCTCAGGAGAAAGTCCAGCCTCCTGAAGCTCCTGCCCATCACACACTTGTGCTCATACCACACACTCATTCTTAAAGACTGATGCAACGCTCTAACACATTCACACACCCACACACAGACACCCACTTGCTCACAGATGCGTGTAGATCGAGCCAGCTTGAACTGTGTCTTCTGAGACTGCGAAGTCGTGTCTTTTCCTGCCCTATAGTGAGTTTCGGGAAACTTCCCACCCACCTCCTCCATCCCAGCATTCTCCTGGCTCCCAGTCACTATGCCAGTCAGGTACCACCCGCTTTCCCCACCTGGATACTTTCAGGACTTGGGTTGAAGTGGGGCTGAGGAGACAGACTTTCCCAGACATTCTTTTTGGATGTTTCTAAGTAAGGTATGGTCTCCTGCCTGGCATCCTTTTCTGATTGGTTCTGTGGGATAGGCAGGAGAGGGACAGAGAATGGGCTGAACAATTGGCAAAAGATGCCAGGCTCTACTCCTGTTAGCTGTGGGCCTATCAGGCCTGCCAGGTCTTCTATTTCCCAACAACAAGCATGCTTTAGAAGGAATCATGTATGGTCCAGCCAATCCTAGTACATGCGGCTGTCTGAGAGGTACCTGCCCCTCTTGAGCTGCCCCACCGTGGGGTCCTGCCAGACTTATACCATGGAGGGACAGTTTCTCTCCTCTGGGCCCCAGCCCCACCTCTTTTCTGATTTGAGGTACTTCCTTTTTGATTTAGAGCCCCCAAAGGAAGTTGAGTGCTGGGCGCACCTGCACCTAATACCTAGGGTCACTTGACTCCTGGAGGAAACAGGGTGGCTTCGCAGTGAGGTAAAAGACTCTTGGCCACTGAAGTAGGAATTAGCTTGCCAAGTTCACAGGCAGTTCATGGAATATCTGCACATGAAGATGGGAGAAAGTAGAGGACATGCCTTCTGACATGCCTTGGTCTGCCCCCCCAAAATGGAGATGGTCCTTAACTGCCCCAGGGCCTGGGCACACAGAAAGGTGACGCTAAGTGTCATATTTGGGGGTCTCCAGGATGAGGCTCACATACTTTAGGAGCCCCTGGGGCACGGACTTAGCACTTGTGTAAGCTGGGTTTGTCGTGTCAGGCCTCCCGGGAACAGTACGTGTGCACACTTGAAGGGTCTTACTGATCTTTACCCTTGCTCTGTGGGCATCCCTGCCAGGGAGGCTCACATCCACTTTTGGCAGCTTCTCGGCTCCCTCTGCACACCCAAAAGGGGATATGCTAGGCTGGATCAAAGATCAAAGGTCTCAGCTGGGGCATAATGGGAAGTGGGACACATGCTTTTTTTTTTTTTTTTCTTTTCCCTTTGGTTTTTCAAGATATGGTTTCTCTGTGTATCAGCCCTGTCTGTCTTGGAACTCACTCTGTAGACCAGGCTGCCCTTGAACTCACAGAAATCCACCTACCTCTGCCTCCCAAGTGCTGGGATAAAGGTATGCACCACCACCGCCTGGCTCATGCCTTTGTTTTTCAGTCCCAGCAGAAGCAGGTAGATTTCAGTGTTTCCAGGCCAGCCTGGTCTACATAGTAAGTTCCCTGCCAGCCAGGGCCACATAATGAGATACTGTCTTGGGGTGGGGGGTTGGTCTTTGGGAACCCTGCTTGTTCCTAATCTATCCAGAGGCAGGAGGCAAGGCCTGAGGGCACTTACCCTAGAGGCCACAGGCAACCTTATAGGGACCTCAAGTTCCCCGCCAGCCCAGTGTTGTATTTCTAACAGGTGACTCTTTCCTTGGTAGCAAACACTCGGCCCTAACACCTAAGGAACTGCAGTCCCTGGAAACTCAGACCAGAACCAGAGGCAAGATGGCTGACCAGAAAGTTGACCTCCTGGTGAAGACCTGCCTTCTCCCCCTGAGAGAGTATTTCAAGTATTTTTCTCAGAACCCACTTCCTCTTTACAAATGAATCATAATACAATGAAAGAAGAGGTTTTCCTAGAACCACAGCCGCCTTCCTCCTGTGGCCCTTTTCCCTCGGCAAGGTTTTCTTCCGTTTGCTTGCTTGCCTTTGGGGTTTTCCTGTTTGGTTCCCAAGATGCAATGCCTCCCATGCAGCTCACTGTGTGGGTGGGAGGCACCCACTTCTGGGGACAAGATCCTGATGGGATAGCCCGCTATGCATCTCCAGAAGTGTGTGTGTGTGTGTGTGTGTGTGTGTGTACCTGTTGTGAAGTCTTTCAAATATTAAAGGTTTTGGTAGAGTTTTGGTGGGGTGTGTGCGTGAGGCGTTTATTCTGTCACAGTGATGACAGTACATGTCTGACGTCCTGCCCTGGGCATATAGTGCCTTCATCACCTGATATTTGCCTTGATGGCTGAAATCGTTCATCCTCCGGTTGCTACACAAAGCAATCCAAACTACTGCCGAAGTTCACCCCTGGTGAGCAGACATGTGACTTCTGTGTTGTCCTGACACAGGGGGAGCTTGCAGAAGAGGGTTCCCAACTGCTCTTGGCAGTCGGTGTTCCACGGAAGCTGAATCCACTGGCAAGTGTGGACAGGCCAGTTTTGAAATGCCTGGTGAACTATCCTGATGAGGCGCAACCATTCCTACACACATCGGATGGAGAGACTCAGACTGCCTGAGTACCACATCTGAGGCTCAGGACCTACTGTGGCCCGTGCTGGCAGGCACTGTCAGTGTTCTCTGACAGGAAACTGGGCCACTGTGGGACCCTGAAACAGGAGAGGAGCTGTCTTGGGCCAGTAGATAGGACTTCTCAGTGTCTCGAGCCGTTATGGGGCCACTGAGGTGGTTCAGTTCTGTGGGTACAGATGCTTGTTCCCATGCTAATGGCATGCATTTGATTTTTCTCAGAACCCACCCTGTGAGTCATCTGTGGCACGTGTGTATGTTAGCACGTGTGTATGTTAGCACGTGTGTATGTTAGCACATGTTACAGGGATTCCTGTGTAGGCCAGGAGTCTACCCACCCAGGGGACTGATGAGGCAGCAGGAGCAAAAAGCATGAATCCGTGGTCACCACTGGCCAGATGATGTGGCAAGAGCTCAGAACAGAGTGGCAGCTGCTGCCACCCAAGGTTACATTACCATGGATCCCCATAAGTGACTGTTACTTTCTCTTTTTATCCTTTCTTTTAAAAAAGCAAGATGGAGCCGGGCTCAGGTGGTGACTCTCGCCTTTAATCCCAACACTTGGGAGGCAGAGGCAGGCCAGATCTCTGTGAGTTCAAGGCCAGCCTGGTCTACAAGAGCTAGTTCTAGGACAGGTTCCAAAGCTACAGAGAAACCCTGTCTCCAAAAACAAAAAAGAAAAAAAGCAAGATGGTTGTTGGTGGTGCACACACATTTAATCTCAGCACTCAGAAAGCAGAGGCAGAGGTGGGCAGATCTCTGTGAGCTTGAGGCCAGCCTGGTCTACCAAGCAAGTTACAGGACAGCCAGCCAGGACTGTTATACAGAGAAACCACGTGTCAAAAAAACAAAACAAAAAAGTTGGGTGGTGGCAGCACACACCTTTAATTCCAGTACTTGGGAGGCAGAGACAGGCAGATCTTTGAGTTTGAGGCCAGCCTTGGTCTACAGAATGAGTTTCAGGATGGTCAGAAGTACTAGGAGAAACCTTGTCTCAGAAACACTTGTTCATTTTGTGTGTAGGAGTAATGTATGCATGTACCACAGTGCTGGTCAGAAAATGGCGTGTGGGAGTCTGCTTCCTCCTTCTCCCACCACATAGGGTCCTAGGGATCAAATTCAGCTTGTCAGGCTTGGAAAACAAGCACCCTTATCTGCTGAGCAATCTCACTGGCTGTTTCTGGTTTGTTTTTCTGAGAAAGGGTCTTATATAACCCAGGCTAGCCTCAAACACTTACATAACCAACTCCCAAAGGTTAAGGCCTGCATCACTATGCCTAGCCAATGTCCACTTTCTATCAGTCAGCCTCCAAGAAGGGACCAGAGCCACCAGTGTGCATCTTTCTACTATCCACCTTCCACACGTGTGCACGCGTGTGCACACATACAAACACACACAGTAGCATGGGCCACATTGAGAGATTCCCCCACTACATATTCTAACCCTGCTCAAGATCCCTTGTGGTCAGGTGAACAGTGACCCTCACAACATACCCATCCAGTGACTCTCTGAGGCCTGTGAATGTCTGTCACCAAATGTGCCCCAAAGGACTTCACTGATGCAAGCTCTGCTGGGCCACCCAGTGTTCCTGCATGTGTCACAGACATCTTAGGGTAGAAGGAAGTGACTGTACCAATGGACATCTGTGCAGCCACAGAGGTTGGGACTGAAGGGAGCCTCTGCCAAAGGATACCTGAAGCCATCAGGAGCTGAAGCCAATGAGGGTCTCTCCTTACAAGGCAGGGCTATTTTTAATCTTTTAACTTACATGCATGAATACTTTACATGTGTGTCTGTGTACCATTAGTGGCCCTGGTGCCATAGAGACCAGAAGAGGGAGCTGAATGCTCTGGAACTGGAGCTATAGATGTTTGTGAGCCTCCATGTGGGTGCTGAGGATCGAACCTGGGTCCTCTGGAACAGCAACAAATACTCTTAACTGTTGGACCATCTCTCCAGCCAAAAGAGCTGTTGTTTTTAAGTGTGTGTGTGTATGTGTGTGTGTGTGTGTATGTGCATGTAACTGTGTATGTATGTGTATGTATGTGTGTGAGCATTTATGTATGTATATGCATGTGTGTATGTTTGTAGTTGTAGCTGCCCCAGGGAACGGACAGACCGGTCCTAAGAGTGGCTTCCTCCAGTCAGGAATCACAAATGTCTGTGACATTAAAGGCAGTCACTGTCCTTACCTCCAGGGATGTGTTCTTCCACGTGTAAGACCAAACTGCCCTGCTGGAAGACCCACTGTCTCTGAGTTCCCATCAGACATTTCAGGCTACACACTTTCTACATTTGTCCTGTCATACTTGGGAACCTTGGAGCCCCAAGTCTGCATGGATATAATGCCTATTGGCTCTCACTTCCGGCCACCAGCCTTCCCACATTCTGTTTGCCACGAACAGACACTGTTAAGGACAAAACCAAAACTATGCCCTGGCCACAGTCTCCCAGCTCTTGGGTTTGCCTTAAAATACTGTGTGTGAGGCTGGAGAGCTGGCTCAGAAGTTAAGAGCACTGGCTGTTCCTCCAGAGGTCCTCAGTTCAATTCCCAGCAACCACATGGTGGCTCACAACCATCTGTAATAGGGTCTGGTGCCCTCTTCTGGCCTGCAGGTTTACATGCAGTACAGAACACTACATGTAATACATAAATATTAAAAAAATAAAAAAAAACACTGTGTGAGAGCAGGACATGGTGGTGCATGCCTGTAATCCCAGCACAGGGGAGGCAGAGGCAGGAGGATTGAGAACTGGGGGCCAGCTTGGAGTGATCCCTTCTCAAAACTAAACCAAAGCAGAAGTCTGTATCTGCTTCCCATATAGTGTCAGGATGACCACTCGATATCTTACAGCGGAGGTTCTCAACCTTCCTAACACTCCGACCCTTTTATACAGTTCGTGTTGTGGTGACCCCTATTGTAGAATTATTTGCATTGCTACTTCATAATGTGATTTTACTACTGTTATGAACTGTAATGCAAATATCGGTGCTTTTGGATGGTCTTACATGATCCCTGTGAAAGGGCCGTTTGACTCCCAATGGGTTACCACCCACAGGCTGAGAACCTCTTCTTACCGACTTGCGTCATCACTGTTTCACTGTTGTGAGCAGCTCCCAGGAAGCAAAGGTGGGATTTGAGCCCAGCCATGCATTTGTCACTGCCTCCTGCCTTGGTGTCCCTTTCTCCCAGGGGTTCCTCTACCGCAGCTGCCCAGCTCTGCTTAGTGTCCACTTCTAGCCAAGGTTCAGTTCACTTCCTTGCTGTGCTAAGGTTTCCCTGCTTAGAGAGCGGCATTTGCCTTTCTGAGGTCCTAGATTGGGGGGGGGGCACTCATATTTGAAGAGCTCCAGTCCCTGCCACCTTGTTGGTCATGGCATGGTCCAACTTTGCCATAAAATCCCCTTCAACCACAGATTCCCACTGTCTGCCAGGAAGAACTTCTGGGTATAGGGCTGAGGGATGGTCATCCATGTAGACACAGGGCAAGGAATAACCTAAGTGTTACCTAATGGGGGTGCTGTTCAGGCCCCTGGGCATCAGTGATGGGCCCAGTGGCTGATGCCAAGTCAGGCCTATCCAATCAGAGAGAGTATTGAGATTAGAGACAGGGTTGTACTTCTGGACTGGAGTAGAACTGGGGAACCTCTGGCCAGGGCAGTTGGGACACAGGGCATGGTGTTACCCCTCAGCAATTCCCATCTTTTTCATCTGCCCAGTAAAGCCAGGGTGGCTCCCCAATACAGTCTTCTGCTGAGTCCTCCCTCAGCTGCTGCCAATCTAGAGGGAAGATGGGGAATAACTGAGGCCACCAACCCAGTGTGGTACCCAGCAAGACTCCAGGCTCACTCCTGGATTATCGCTGCCAGAGCCCAGTGGTCAAGTTCTAATACTCCTGTTTCTCCTAGCACAAAAAGGCAGCCCCTCCCTGCGGGAAAGCTGTAGTAAGTGGAGCGGTGGGCTGCGTTCCCACACGGATCTGCACGGCTAGCTTTACCCGAAATAACAACACACAAATTGTATTCATTTAAACACTGCCTGGCCCATTAGTTATAACCTCTTATTGGCTAGCTCTTACATATTGATCTAACCCATTTCTAATATCTGTATTGCCACTTGAGTGTGGCTTACCGGGACGAGTCTAACGGGCATCCATCTCGGAGAGGAGAGTCATGGCAACGGCCTGACTCGGCTTCTTTCTCCCAGCATTCTGTTCTGTTTACTCTGCCTACCTAATTTTCTGTCCTATTAAAGGGCCAAGGCAGTTTCTTTTTTTTTAATATTTATTTATTTATTAAGTATACTATATTCTGTCTGGGTGTATGTCTGCAGGCCAGAAGAGGGCACCAGACCTCATTACAGATGGTTGTGAGCCACCATGTGGTTGCTGGGAATTTAACTCAGGACCTTTGGAAGAGCAGGCAATGCTCTTAACCACTGAGCCATCTCTCCAGCCCCCAGCAGTTTCTTTATTTAACCAACGAAATCGGCACAAAACAGAAGATTCTCACATCAGAGAGCCTCCAAACCTCCCTCCCAGGCCCTGTCCCTCAGCAGCTCTGGTTACCACCTCCCTTTCGTCTCTTCTGTTCTCTTATGCTTGCCCTGGTCTGCCTGCTCCCTGATGTTGACTGCTAAGAGCCAAAGATTTCAGTCTCTTTTTTTTCTCTGGTTTTTCAAGACTGGGTTTCTTTCTGCAGCCCAGGCTGTTCTGGAACTCACTCTATAGACCAGGCTGGCTTCAAACTCAAGAGATCTGCCCGCCTCTGCCTCCCAAGAGCTGGGATTAAAGGTGTGTGCCACCACTGCCACCCCCCACTGCCCAGCTGTGATTTGTGGTGCTCACCTAGGACTCTGACAATGTTCAGAGCTCTCTTGACCATGTGACATCCTTCCGAGAGGCACAGGGTCAGGGGAGGCTTGTGCCCCGCCCTGATCAACATCTGGTGAGCTGCAACTGTAACAGCGCACACCCCTCCGGTCTAGGGAGGAACACCGCTGATGTGGGATGCCCTTCTGTACACTGCAAATGTATTGCTTTTATTGGCTGATGAATAAAGACACTTGGCCGATGGCAGGGCATAACATAGCTAGGTGGGATATCCAAGTAGAGGTGAAATCCAATACAGGTGAAGAAGGGTAGGGCCAGCAGAGAAGTCAGCGAATGACAGGAGAACAGATAATGCCATGAAGCGACGTGGCAATACATAGATTATTATACATGGGTTGATTTAAATGGAAGAGCTAGCCAGTAATAGCCTGAGCCATCAGACAAGGAATTATAATTAATATTGAGCCTACAAATGACTATTTTATAAGTGGCTGTAGGGACTGGAGGGGGCAGGAGAAAAACCTGTCCAGAGGGGCAGGAAGGGATAGGAAAACTTCCGGCTACACACACCTGCTAAGTAAGCAGTATGTGGATCTTTTGGGGGTGGGGTAAGGGTGGCCTGCCACAGTGTCCTCTCTATCAGTCTTGCCCAGGCTCTTCCATGGGTAAGGGGTCCCTGGGAGGGAACCTGCCCCCTCCTGGCCTCCACATTCTCAGCTGGCTGGCAGGTGGGGGGTGGGGGGGATGGAGAGAGGTAGGAATCCTTAGCCTCAGGCCTAGGGCTCAGGTTAGGCCCCTCCCAGATTGAGTGCCAAGGAACACAAGGTTGGAAACAGGATTGCCAAGTCTGGCTGGCTTTGGAGGAGAAAACTGAAATCCCAACCCAGGCTCTTCGACTTCTTCCTGTGCAAATGTGTGGTCTCACCAAACCCTGGAAGATTGGGAAATAGTTGGGTAATGGGAGGGCTGGACCAGCTTCCTCTCCTGCTGGCCCCGACTTCCCGCCCACCTGCCTGCCTTCTACTCATTAATGCCTAATCTTTAGGTTCTCTGATCATCTACGGTGCTTGGCCATCTCCAGGTCCGGGCTCTGAACCCAGGTTCATCCTGTGCAAGACAGGGCCCGACCCAACTCTAGAGGAAGGAGACCGCGGCTTCGTCCAGCACCATCTGGGCAACGCTGGGGGCCAGCGGCTGAGTGCTGTGTCTTCCCACTGGCACACCTCAGCCCTGGACCGATGGACGGCGCATAGGTGCCGGCTGTCCTTTTGTGCTCGACGGGATCTATAAATCACCCCACACCCTCGCACCTGTAACCCAGGCCCACGTCCCCGCCTGCTGACAAGCGGGCTCAGTCCCTGCCAGCAGTGGACTGGGCTGCTCACAGGAGTCGAGTGAGAACCTTCCGCTCCTGCCTCCTCCCGCCCCCGGTGCTGTGACGGGAGGGACGGGCCGGCCGAGGGCGGGGATCTGGGCTGTACCCAACCCGACCAGCGCGTGCGACGCGCAGCACTAGCGAGCGCAGTTACAGTCGATCCTGCCGGCGAAGTTTCCGCAGCCCCAGATCTCCGCGCCCCAAGTCCTGGCAGCCCCAGTTCTCCGTGGCCCCCGAGGACTTTGAAACTCCCGCAGCTGCAGCCCAACGCATCCCGAGGTCCTGCACCTCTAAGCGCCCACCATGCTGCTGAAGTGAGTCTGTTTGCGGTCGTGTCCCGGGAGTGGGATGGGTGTAGGGGAGCCGTGGGCTGGAGCCGGGGACCCACCCGGAATCGTGGCTGAGAGTGCCCGACAGTAACTCTGTCTGTGGCCCAACAGAGGCGCGGCCGTCTGTCCCCCACCGCTCACCTGGACCTGCCTGCATGAACGGCAGGGGGCGGCGCGGGGCCAACCCGAGGCACCGCTGTCCAGACCCTGGCGCGTGGGCGAGTGGCTCGTGGGAGGAGGAAGGGCAAAGGCCGAGGCTGAAGGTGAAGACGCACACCAGCCCCCAGCACAGGCTTACCCGTCGCTGCCTTTGTCCCTGCTGATTTCCCAGAAGGAAGGATGTGCGCTACCTCAAAGCCCGGTTCATACCCACTGCTTGAGGACAGGGCGCCCCCTCCGTATACTTGGCATCCTACAGATCGAGCGTGCCTAGGGGAAAGTGGGGGGGGGGTGGGGAGAAGAGGGAGGGAGGGTGTTTGCACTCTGGCTTTTCCCTAAACTATCCCCCCAGGCACTTGTTCAGTGGACACCCCGTCTCTCTTGGCTGCTTAGTGAGACCCCCTGTCCACAGATGTCCTACCTATAGAGTCTCCAGGGAGAGAGAAGGGGAGCACCTGCAGGCTATAGAGTCCCTGATGACCAGTGGCTGGCTTGAGTTTGTGTGTGGGATCCCTAGACCTGAGGCATGATGTCAATTTTCTGAGACTTTCAGGACTGCTGTTGAGGGGGAGTGAAGTTTCAGATGTCGAAGTTGCATGGACAGCTGAAAAACATGTTATGCCCCCGGCAGGGTCCTACCCCAAGCAGAAAGTCTGTGTGAATAGATGGTTTTGCGGAACAGGGCAAGTACTGACTAAAGTATCCCAGGTCTTTTTAGGGTGAGGTGCCTCCCCCTTCCCACCTCCTCATTCACCCACCCCATACCCACCACCTGGCAAGGCCTCCTGTGTGGCTTGGGAGAGGAGATGGCAAGGCTGAGGGGCACAGGACACCAAATCTTCTGTGAGTTCTGGGAGACACATTCCAGCTGTCAAGGGTCTGGAACGTGGAATCCCTCCAAGTCTGGTTTCAGATGGTTCTGTCTCTCACCCAAGCTTGCCTCCCTTGGGGCCGTCAGGTGTCTCCATGCCCTCAACACCTCAGATGCAGCTTCCTATAGTCTTGTGTTCCTCTTCAGGAAGGCTAGGTGACAGGGAAGGAGCACAGACCTCAGCAGAGATTCTCGGTGCCCCTTTACGTCACACAAATCAACTGTCTTTCAGAGTTTGGAGGCTCTCAGACCCTGGGGACCTGCCGTGGGTGGAGGAAAGGGAGGTGTCTGGTCCTGGTAGACTCTCTAATGTCTCTGAGGAACAGCAGCCAAGGGTCCGGCTACAGGGGACTTCATGTCTTTGACAGGTGTCACTATCTCCCGTCCTTGGGAACCAGCCAGCCTGTGTGGAAGAAGCACCGTCTTCTTTCAGGAGGGTTCTTTTCCAGTCTGGGTCTGCTCCTTCTGCTTCTCAGCAGCCTGCACGCTGGTAAGTTGGGATGCTTCATGTTGTGCAAAGCGTAGATGTAGGCAGGGCATTAGGGAAACCCTGGCCACAGCCCCTTTGACCTCTCCAGAGGTCCACTGGAGAGAGCTGGGTCCCCACCCCTAGGATGATATACAGGGTTGGAGGTCATAAAGGGAAGTGCTTTTCTGAGCTTTGTACTTTTCACTGCATCTCTTGCTTGGGGTCAGTAGACTGTCCCTCCTGGTCTCTTTGCATGGTGAGCCATAAAAGCTGCCTTTGGGAAGAACTGGGGGCCGGACACTGCCAAAGCTAGGGATGGACCAGCATTGGCAGGTGGACGCTTGTACCTCACACCTAAGTCGATACAAGGACTCTCACCCACCCTCCTCATGAACCTCACTGATCAATCCCTTTCTTGCCTTGGTGGGTTAGGGTAGGATTAGTGTTTGGATCTTGAGTAATAATCTGGGCTACTTTTGAATCTCTGCAGAGAGTGAAGTCAAAGAAATCCACGCGATGGTGGGCAGCGATGTGGAGTTCGGCTGCCTTTACCCCGACAGAGACCATTTCAGCTTGAATGATCGGCCGTATGTCTATTGGCAAATCGAAAACCCCAAAACTGTGGTGGCCTACTACCTGCCCAATGAGTCTACAGGGGTGCATGCGGATGACCGATACAAGAACAGGGCCCATCTGTCACTGGAACGCATGAAGCAGGGTGACTTCTCTCTGCACCTGCAGAATGTCACTCCCCAGGACAACCAGGAGTTCACATGCCTGATATTTAAGAATACCAAAAAAGTCTTAAATGAGACAGTCAGGCTGCACGTGGCAGGTAAGACCCTCCAAGCTGAGAATTGGCTTTACTCAGCCTGATGCTCTTGAACACAGTCCAGCCTGTCTCTGTGGTGGCCTGTTTACTTGTGCAGCTCTGATCTGAGCAGAGTCCATAACTCAAGACCCCCAGATTTCAGAGGACTGTTATTTGGCCATCTCTGTCTTTAACTGCCCAATTCAACTCAAAGTAGATACTAAAAACTGAGTTAGTAGTGGGTGGGGTGATGGCCCATTCAGTAGAGTGTTTACCATACAAACTTGAGGACCTTAGTTCAATCCCAGTACCCATATAAAGTCAGACTGAGTGGCATGTATTTGGTCCTAGCCTCAGGGAGGCAGAGATAGCTGAATCCTTGGCTCACTGGCTAACCAACCTAGCCTACTGAGCTTTGGGCCAGTAAGAGCTTCTTCCCCCTAAAAATACAACGTGGACAGCTCCTATGGAACACTAGATGCTGTACTCTGACTTCTATGTGCACTCCTACACACAGGCGCACAAAGCCCCTGCACAGCCCCAGCATGTTCTCACATACAAGCATACACAAGGAGTAAGGAGCACTGGAAATCTAAATGAGGTAGACTTTAAGGGAAACTTACTCCACAAGGATTTGGGGGCCCTTGGTTGGGAGGCAGTAGGTCTCTAGTGAGGAAAACTAGGCTCCCACACCAAACTCCTGATCCCTTATGGAGGTACTGTGACCAAAACATTTACTCTATTTAACAAAGAAACAGAGATGTCCCATAGTTTCAGGTTTTGGGCCTCCTAGAGGGAGAGGCTCCATGGCAGGGCAGTGCAGGAGATAGCAGGAACGTGTGGCAGAGGCTGTTCAACACACAGCAGACCAGGATGCAGAGGAAAGGGCAGGCTAGACAGCGACTCTTCTTCTCTTCCTTTAAATATTTATGGGTACAGGTGTTTTGTCTGCATGTATGTCTGGTGGCCACAGAGGGAATCAAATCTTTAGAGTTACAGATGGTTGTGAGCTAGGTGTTAGGAATCCTCCGGAAGAGTCCTCTGGAAGAGCAGTCAGTGCTCTGAACCGTCCCTCAAGTCAGTGTATGGTGTGAGTTAATCCAGTTAACCTTCTGGACCCCCTCATAGACGTGCCTAGAGGTTCATCTAAGAGCAGGTGGTTTCGGTCCAGTCAAATGGCGATGAAGATTTAGCCGTCTATGTCTATGGGGCAGTCAGCCCCGTGGGCAGTAGGAGCTTCTTTGGCTTTGCTCTGGTCAGGCATCCCCACTGGTCTGAGCCTTCTTCACCACTGCCTCCTTTCCTTGCAGCGAACTTCAGCACACCTGTCATCAGCACCTCTGTTCCCGTCACCCCAGACCAGGAGGGACTCACCCTCACCTGCATATCCAGGAATGGCTACCCCAAGCCCAACCTGTACTGGATCAACCGGACGGACAACAGCCTGATAGACGAGGCTCTGCAGAATAACACCGTCTCCTTGAATGAGTGGGGTCTATATGATGTCATCAGCACCTTGACGGTCCCATGGGTGGCTCATGTGAACGTTAGCTGTTCTATAGAGAATGTGGTTCTCCACCAGAACCTCACTAGCATCAGCCAGGCAGGTGAGGCCCAGGGTGGGGTACAGGGACTCAGCGGGCATCCAGGTCGTGGGATAGGAGAGGCCCAGTCATGAACAGACTCCTTACAGAGAGTGGCAATGAGGGGCTCTTGTTTTCTGCAGGCAGGGATAGAGAGTCCTTCTCGGGGTTGTCATAGTAACCTTTACTCACTGTCTAGGCAAATGGTTAATTAGCATGGCTATCACCCACAGCAGATGTTTCTTGTACTCTTTAGCCAGTGAGGCTGTGCATGACCTGGTGCACCTCAGGAGCCAGAGATCTTGACCAGGATGGAGGGCCATACCGGGGCACTCCCCCACATTCTCTGCCTTTGAACATGTGCCCCCCTCAGGGCATTCAGTTGGGCTTGGCTGCTGACTGCATCCCCTATAAACCACAAAGACATGAATGACCCTCCCCAGAGACCATAGCCATCCCAGTCCAGAACCAAGGCAGTCCCCAGATATCAGAAGAGTGATTCTGTTCATAGGAAGTGTTGCAATTAGGTGGTCCATGGAGGGAGAAGACAGGTGAGAAGAGGCCAGAAGCTGGGGTGCAGTGGGGTGAGGAGGACTACCTTCTTTGGGGTCAGTGGTGGTACTACATTGGCATCCTCAGTGCTGTTGAATTGACACGGAGTGGGTACCTATGTATTGTGCAAATGTCAAAGGAGAGACTGTCTTCTTTCATACCCGCCCTTGCAAGCCCAGGGATAAATATTTCATTTGTATTTTAATAAATAAAGCTTGCTTGAAGACCAGAGAGTAAAAACAGCCACACTGGTCAGCCTTACAGACCAGGCAGTGGTGACACACACCTTAATCCCAGTAGCCATAATGACTCACACCTTTAATCCAAGTAGCCACAATAGATTGCCATAGAAACCAGGCGGCAGTGGTGCTCACCTTTAATTATAAGACAGGAGGAGACCCCTCAGCAGTCTTACTCTGAGCTTTCCTGGAGGCAGGGTCATCATTTTAGACTGAGGTCGAGGTAAGAGCCAGTGGCTGGCTGCTTTGCTTTTCTGGTCTTCAGGATAAACCCCAATATCTGTCTCTGGTTTTTATTAATGGTGCTTCAGGGCCCCTCGCCTGAAAGAGCACATTTATACCAGCCCGGGATTTTAAAACACGTGCAGTGATGGCAGGGAAGCTCTTGAAAATCTTCTGCCCCTTTCTTCCCAGGGAAAAGGCCTCCTCATCAAGGTCCTTTAAGTCTTGAGAATTTTCCCATTTCCTTTCTTTTTCTTCTTCTTCTTCTCTCTTTTTTTTTTTTTTGGTGGGGGGCATGGATAAGAGGGATTTGAAACAGGGTTTCTCTGTGCAGCCCTGGCTATCCTAGAACTCTCTCTGTAGGCCAGGCTGGCCCCTGCCTCCCATTGCTGGGATTAAAGGTGTAAGCCACTACCACCTGACCTCATTTCCTTTCCTTAGACAGGGTCTCCCGTAGCCTAGGCTGGCCTCAAACTCTGTGTAGCCAAGGTGAACTTGTATTGATTCTCTGTCCCCACCTCTGGAGTGCTGGGGTGACAGGTGTGTTCTGCCACACCCAGTTTATGTGGTCCTGAGATGGCACCCAGGGTTTAATGTCTGCTAAGCAAGCACTGTACCCACTGAGACACATTCCCTTTCCTGCAGAAAAATCCACTGGAAACAATGACAGCTTCACAGGCAATCTACAGAAGCACCGCAGCCAGAATGCCACTTTCATCATCCTTGCCTTGCTCCTGGTGGCCGCGGGTGCCATTGTTGCCTGGGTTTGCAGAGCCAAGTGTCCTCACAGACGCTATCAAGGTTTGTTTGAGACTCGCTGACCATTTATTTACTCTGTTGCTGTGAAGGCTTTGGGTTTTACAGATTCCTACACTCTTTGAGAAGATTGCGTTTAAGATCCACTTTAAAAAAGCATAGGCATGCTTAGCAAGAGCCTGATGCCTCCCAGAGGAGGCTTAGACCCTTTGTTTCCAATAGAACCATACTAGCGACAAGAAGCCACTACTTCTCAGTTTGTGGCCAATACCAGCAATGTCTGAGCTGCTCCCCTGGCCCATGGCCCCCTACTGATCTGGACAGAGCCCCTGAGCTGGGGACACAAAGCACCGCTTAAAAATGTATATATACATATATACACACATATATATGTATATGTACACATATATATACACATATATGTATAAAATTTTATTTGTGTGTGTGTGTGTGTGTGTACTATCTATGTGCAGAAGCCCACAGAGGTCAGAAGAAGGCATGAATATAAAGTTATAGGTGGTTGTAATCCACCACGTGGGTGCTGGGAATTGAACCCAGGTCCTCTGCAAGAGCAGTAAGTGCTCTTAACCACTGAGCTCTTTCCAGCCCTGACATAAAGCGACTTAAATGTTTCTGTCCACTTGCTCCTTAAAATCCATCTTCCCTTAAAAGCAAGATTGTCTGGGGAGCCCCTATGGGAGTCCTTGCCTACCCAGAGTAGAACCCTTGGGGAGATGGTGGACAGAAGGGGTGATGCTACCCTCCCACAAAGCCTGAACCTCTCTGCTTTGACCCGCAGGTCCCTGGACTGTCGCACGGGAGCACACAGGTGAGTGTGATTTGGGGGCAGCAGGTTGACTAAGTTGTCATGGCCCTTCACACCTTCAGTTGGTGGTTTGAAATACCTGATGATTCCATAGATGGAGAAACCCTGTCCTGTGGTGGAAACTTCTAGACCCCGCACAGCAGATAGTCCTGGCAGAGGTCCCCAGGCCCCTCCTGCCTCTGCTCTGTGGGACCCATCGAATCTATGATTCTAGCAACTCAGTCTTTCTTGGTGGAGGTGTGCCTCCTATAGCCCTGAGAACAGTGGCAGGTGGACCTTCATAGTCCCCAGAGGTGTGGATTCATATCCCAGTATTAGAGAGACATCCACACACAGTGTTGGTGACCACCAGATAATGACCCTGGCTTTAAGGCCTTTGCCACCTCCAAAGTGACCGTACCTCCCTGAACTTCTTCCTCTTAGAGGTGGCATGGTGTGTGGTCCCGTCAGAGCTGGGATGGGGCCGGTTCGCTTACCTAGGTGAGCAGGCTTCGATGGCTGACACCTCCCACTCCAGGCTGGACAAGCTAGTGTCAGACCACTTTGGAACAAACTTAAAGGGCTCTGGGCCACTTGGTCCTCACCCAATCATGTGACTCCTCTAGCCAGCTGCTTCTAATTTTTATCCCCTTTCCCCCTGAGTCCTAGGAAGGATCATTTCATTGTCTCCAAAATTAAAACACTGAGGATGGATTGCTCAGTAGAAAGTGCTTGCCTGGTGGGCATGAGGAGGCGGGACAGCCTTCACCTTCCTCTTTCTTCTTCCTTCTAAGACCATGCCTGACAGGACTCTGCCCAGGATGTAAACTGGGCTTCTGTGAGATGCCACCGGTGGATGTTGGGCACGGCTTCAGAACTGAATCCCACGGGCCTGGTGGCAGAGGGGACAGTGGGCTATCCGCTTATGCTCTGTGATGGAGGACAGGAGTCCCCGGCCTTGAGAGGCACATAGGATTGATCCCAGAAACCGCGAGGGAGACCTTTCCAGTGGACAGCGGTGACATCAGAATACGGAGCCCACCCGCGAGTAGCTCCCATCCAACACAGAGAGGAAGCACTTGTGGGGAGGGCCTTCCCTAGCTGGAGCCCCAGAGCACGTGACTTATTCCCAAGTTCTTTGAAAAAGGGCATTTGAGCCACTCTGAAAGCACCTACAAAATCCACTGGAGACCATTTCCCTACAGAACTTTCAGGAGGGGAGAAAGTCTGACCTTATTTATTTTGGCCTATTTGGGCCTCCTAGAGGCTGTGTGGGCTTTTGTCTACAGAAAACCTGCTGTTGGTGAGAATGACTGGGCTCAGAGGTTTGGAGTCCAGGGCTTTGCAAAGTCAAAGGACAGACCTCAAAGCAAAACACGGCCCATGCGCCACCCACGGTGCTTCTTGCTCATAATCGAGGGCCCATGAGTCCGACTATCCTGTGGATATAGAAGCTTCCTGCAAACCTCTAGCTCTTCCAGACTGCCCACAAAGCTGGGGGAACACAGCTCCCCTCCCCCTGCCTCAGCAGCCCAGGAAGACCTATGAAGACCCCTGCTATTCTTGAAACCACCAGACCCACCACGTGGCCGCAGCCTCCAGGGTCTTTATGGTGTTTGACAGAATAGAACGAGCGACTCTGGTTCTAGATGGTTCTGTAAAGTTGGCTGCTGGGCCACCTAGGTGTGCACAAGCTCCAGGGACATGCAGTCGGGACATGGACGCCCCAGTGGGACACGGCATCTGACCCTACTTGTGAGCAAGCACCTTCCCCCTTTCCTACCCAGAGGCTTCAAAGTCCTGGACGGTAAGGGCCTGTGAGAGATCTCAGGCCTGGATGGAGCAGGAGTGAGAACCCTGGGGTCAGGCTCAAGGGGATCAATATTATGCGGATTTGTCTGCTTTGCTGCCCACAGACTCTCCTTCACATGGCCTTCTTTATGGAACGAGCATTGAGACCCACGTCTTCCTGCAAGCATTATGTATCTGTAAAATAGCAATTGTCATGATGGGTCCTGAGTTGGCAGCTACCGCAAGGAAGGACAAGGAGCTCCTGGGGTGCAGAGCACCCAAGGAGAGTAGTTTGGGAATGAGTGCCTCCCCAAGTCCCAGGACACAGCCATGCCCAGGGGTCTGGGTGGGGAGGCATGTGGCTGCCCAGCAGGGACATTCTCTCACCTACTTCCACTTTTCTGTCAGAAGGGAGTTCCGGGTCAGAAAGTGATCAGCCCTGCAGTCTAGGTGCCTCAGGCACCACAAACACCATTCCCACTGCTTCCGTAGACAGTGGGAACCCTCACCAACTGTGCCTAGACCTTTGGCTTCTCACTCTATGGTCACCATTGCTGGGTGATTCCAGCAGGCCTCACCTTCCCATGGACCCCTGGGAGAACCCCCTTCCCCACCCCAGCGCATCAGCATTTGGGAGACCTGCCCTGTAACCTCTGCCTCCTTCAGCCCAGAAGCCTGCTGGCTCCCTTTATCTGGGTCGTAGATGGGGCTGGATTTCAGTGTTCTCCTAGAATTTCCAGAACTCTGACAAGGGAATAAATGCAAGATGTGCCTTGATCCTTGTGTCTGGTGACTTGTGTCAGTGTGGTGAGTCTGGCTCCATCAGCCCAGCTGTTACATGTTCAGTCACCACGTCAGGTGGCTCTATCCCTCAGGGGACACGGGCAGTCACTCTTGGGGCTTGTTAAAACCCTGACGCAAAAGCCAGAGGCACCTTTCAGCATCCCATAAAACCCAGAAAGGGTCCCAAGAGGAAAAGACCTGACCTCAGCGGTCACCTTCTGATAGGTGGACAGGGTGGGTGGCCCCTAGCTTGAGCAACTCATCTCATCACCGTGTCCTGGAGATGGAGTCTGTCTATTGGTCTGTTCAATCCAGATGTTCCCAATAGAGACTGTGCTGGGATGTGGCTGCTGTGGTTCTGGAATGGTCACCCTCAGTAGAAGATGGCTCCTCTCTGCTGCTGCCTGGTCAACCCTGTGATGGGTCTGAGGATGCTTCCACTTGTACTCTTACAGGGTGTCCATCCCGGGTCCACCACCAGCTTGATCACTGTATCTCCCTCCAGCTAACGGGGAGGCAGCTGCTGGGGCAATCTGGGAATGATTTCATCCATCAAAGCCCTTTGTCCCACCCGCAGCTCAGAGGATGCCAGGAGCCCAAGGAGATGTAGACTTTGTGGAGGCTCTGGCTAAAGCTTCCTTGCCCACCCTGAGGTTTCTGAAGTTAGAAATCCCCAAACTCCCCACCCAGGACTAATCATTGGTAGGGAATCCCTCCAATCCCAAAGCAGAGAAGCCTTAATGCTGATCCCTTTCTAGGCAGTTCCCTCCCCAGCATCCCTGACATTACATAAGACATTCTCACAATGTCCTCCTAGGGACTAGTGGGTTCTTGGCTTAATAAGCACAGTCCAAGCCCAGAACGGAGCAGGCTCCTGACTTCACCGCCTCCTCTCTGCCTTTCCAGTAGGCCTTTAGTCACATGTGCTCACCACACACTGCTTGTCCCCACCTCCCCTTGACAAATGGTAGCTAAACAGTCCCTCCTCCCCCTCCCCTGATCTCCCTTTCCAGGCCCCTGACCTTGGAGCTCTTCCCAGAGCCTCCACCCATCCTCTGAGGGTGTTGTTTCAGTGTGCTGTGTCGTCAGAGGGCCTATTCCTTCTAAGCGAGCCACTGTGGGTAGGACACAGGCTGTGGGAATCCTTTTCTCAAAGACCTGGGATGCTGTCCCCCCCAACACCCCCTACAATGCTCTGAGGCAGCAGTTCAGTTGGGAAGCTGCAGGCTGGGATAAGGACACAAACCTTCACTCTTAGCAATGGGGTTGGATAATCACTTATGCACACATATCCTGGTGTTGTTCTATACCCAGCACCATTCCCAGCCTCTCTTTGTACTGCATAAGGCTACAACCCAGAGCTTTGTTATCCAGCAGCCCTGTGCTTCATCTGCCCTGTGATGCCCCCTTAGCCAGTCCCTAACACCAGGAACACACACTGGGTCACACTCGTTCAGGGTCTGTTCAGCAGCCCCAACTACAGATAAACACTGCAGACATGGTCAGGTCCCCACAGCCCTAATAAAGGTGTGGCATCTGTCCTCAGGGAGGATGGATATGGCCACCAAGATTCTGGGGGAAGCCATAGAGAGTGCAGACTGTGGGAGCTTTTGGTGACACCAAGGTGTGACACAAGACGCATGCAGTAGGGCAAGGAGGAGGGACAGGTTATGATCTCCCAGAACCCAGAGGGAAAATTTGCCAACTAAGACTTCAGACACAAACATGGAGACAGTCTACTATGCTGCTTTATAACCCAAAGGGGAAGTTAGTTTAAAAAGATCACTTTGTAACCATGCTGCTGATCCTGAGGGTTGCTGGGCGCAACAAAGGATTGAATTAAATGATTAGGAAATACAGCAGATGAACAGCGAGTAACAAAGTAACAGCTTTATCCCTTTGGGATGGGAGGAGCCCTAAGGCTGTGAATATGGAAATGAACTCTTCTTTCTGGTGTTTGGGTATTTTATCCCACCCCTAGGTCCTTCCCTTTCCGCTGTTGGTTCTGTCTCGATACCTACCCTGTACCTTCCTGCTGTTTCTCCTCCTGGGTAAAAGCAGCCACCACCTCGGGGAGCCCTCTTTTGCTTTCCCTGTCTATCTATATCCCTCTAACCTGCCTTCAGCCAACCCCTCAAGAAATAGACACCAACAACTGTGGGGGAATGGGGCAATGACCGCTTTAGCTGCTTCACGCTGACGGGACAGAGTTTAGCGCAATATCTGTCCAAGAAAGAGGGGACTCTTATGAGGCAGGCTCCTGGGGCCAGTCCAAGGGACTGCGGTCCCAGATCTTGAAGGGCATCCTGAGGTCCTGCACTGGGACCATTCAGAGTTTAGGCTGTGGGTGGTGGTGGCACATATCATTAATCCCAGCACTCGGGAGGCAGGTGAATCTCTGTTAGTTCTAGATCAGCCAACCTGGTCTACAGAGCGAGTTCCAGGACAGCTAGGACTGCTACGCAGAGAAACCCTTTCTAGAAAAACAAAAATCAAGCAAGCAAGCAAACAAACAAAACATAAAAGAAAAACAGGGTTTAGGCTGTGCCTTTTCCCTCCAGCATCATCCTTAAGTATGCGATTCAAGATTGGCATGGAGTGACTAGAATCACACTGTGAGGTTCCTCCCAGATGGCTTCTTAAAGAACTAGCTCATGTGTTTGTAACTTACTGGCGTTTTCTGTCTTTTTCATTCTTGAAAAACACCCAAGATGCTATGGGAGGCATCAGCAATCAACAAGCCTAGCTGTGATGATCTGCACGTGGGCACAGCTGGCTTCATGGCAGTTGTGTGCCTGGAACGGTGCTGTGTGACGTCACCTTACTATAAAGAATGTTGAATCCAGCCAGGTGATGGTGGCGCACGCCTTTAGTCCCAGAACTCAGGAGGCAGGCGGATCTCTGTGAGTTTGAGACCAGCCTGGTCTACAAGAGCTTATTCTGGGACAGGCTCCAAAGCTACAGAGAAACCCAGTCTTGAAAAACCGAAAAAAAAAAAAAATAAAAAGAATGTTGAATCCAAACTATACACGTAATAAATTAATACTACTTGTAAACATACTGTTCAATGACGGGGTGCAGTAAGTTCCCACATACACCTTTCAGAAAACACAGAACATAGAGTAAGCCATCATAACTGTGCTTTTGGTTCTAAATGGATGTAGAACACTCTGGTGCTAGGATCTTTTCCCCATTGCTCGCTTTTCTTTAGATCACAAGATAAGTAACAGCCACAATGCCCTTACTCTGGCCATTTCAGAATGAGGGGCCAGCCTAACTCGGGAAGAAGGCTTTGGAGGCCATTTGGAGACAAACATGCTTGGGTTTGAATGGGGATGGCCAAATCCCATCTCCAGAAACAGCCGGTCAGTGAGCTTAAACAGCACAGTTTTCACAAAAGGCATTTGTTCAACTGTAAACCTGAACCCACTGGACAGGAACTTTGTTGCTTAGATCAGTGACTACTGGCTGGACCCAAGGCACCAGGCAGGCCTCCTTATAAACAGTATATATTTGTTCAGGGGAGCCTTATCATCAATTGGATCATGCCTTGGAAACAGAGATTGACAAGTTTTTGTTGTTTGTGTGTTTGTTTGTGTGTGAGAGGTTCAAGACAGGGTTTCTTTGTGTAATAGCCCTGGCTGTCCTGAAACTCTCTTTGTAGACCAGGCTGGCCTCAAACTCACAGAGATTCCCCCTGGCTCTGCCTCCGGAGTGCTGGAATTAAAGGTGTGTGCTACCATGCCCAGAGACAAGTTTTTCTTTAGTCTTTTTAAGTTCGTGGATAAGTGGCAGCGAGCGCCCATGATCGAGGAAGGTGGAGCTGACCCTCTCTAGCTAGACTTGGGGTGACCTGTAGCCACAATCAAGTTTGTGTTTGCCTGCAAATGGAGGTAGACAGCCTGAACACTTAACACCCTCTGTGTTTCTTTGGACTTCTCTAACAAGAAGGCTCCATGAATGTAGTAGGGGGTCAGAATTCTCCCACCATCACCCCCAAAGAAAATATCCCAGAGGATACTGAAGCCAAGCTTCCTGGCAAAAGAAAATCAGGGTTGTAACTGGAGGTTTCTCTCCCACCTGTCAGTTTCCAAAAAACCACTCTGAGGTTTAATATTAATTACAAACTGCTCAACCAATGGCTCAGGATTTTTACTGGTTGACTCTACATATAAATTAACCCATCTCTAATAATCTTTGTATCGCCATTTGCCCCATGGTTTACCGGTATGCTCTGGCACATACTCCTTGCTGGTGTCTCTTGGACTCCACCCGTTTTCTCCCTGTATCTCTGGATTTCCTGCCTGGCTCTAATCTGCCTGGCTATTGGTCAAATCAGATTCTTATTAACCAATGGCAATAAAACATATTCATAGCATACAGAAGGGCATCCCACATCACAGGGTTTTGTTTTTGCTTTGTTTTATTTTACGTGCATTAGTGTTATTACCATTGGTTTTGGGTCCCCAGGAATTGGGGTTACAGACAGTCGTGAGCTGCCGTGTGGGTGTTGGGAGTTGAACCCAGGTCTTCTGGAAGAGCAGTCAGTGCTTTTGACCACTGAGCCATCTCTCCAGCCCAAAAATCAGCGTGGTTTTTTTTATTGTTATTTAAATGTCTAAAAGTCGAATTCTGTCCAGGGTTTGAGAAAGCAACCGAGTAGTCACTTCAGAGGGATCTTGGAACCAGTTTGTCCCATCTGCAGTGAGTTTTGGGTCAGGGTTACCCTTCTCTACCCACAATTCCCTAGTCCATCTGGGTCATCTAGTGAAGTCTGCAGAGGGAAGAGGCCAGGTTAAGCTGTGGGGTTTTTGCACTTGTCCATGGCTCAGTGCCCTGCCATCGCTGTTTCTTTGGTCTTTCTTCAGGCAGTGTTGCCCTTTTATTCCTTCCTACAGACACTTGCTTTCATATAAGTTGTCCTATTTACCAATAAAGACCTGGGAGTCAGATATTGGGGTGTAAACCTGCTAGATCAGAGAAGCCAAGAAACAACAAGTTGACCTTCCTTTTTGGCCAGAGACCCAGCAAGAGACCATCTCTCCTTCCATCCCAAACAAACAAACAAACAACAACAAAAAAAAAGTAGTCCCTCCCTACTCCTTCCTGTATGTCTCTCTGTCTGTATCCCTGGCTCCTCCATATTCTCTATGACTAATTAATTCCTGTCAACTACTCACTGGCTCCGCCCTCTGACCCAAGGTTAATTTTATTAACAGTCTCGGAATTTCATAGGGCGACCAAATATATACCACAACAGACACTTGGGCCCAGGGCCTCTCTAGGGACCCTCTGTATCCAAGATACTTGAGGCTACCATTCCTCAACACAGTTGATTTGCCATGAAAGCTGCTGTCAATATCTGTTCAGACCACAAGAGCTCAGAGAGATGCTGGAAGTCACCTTCACTGTGTCTCCCGAGCACCGCCTATGCGACGGGTGTGCTCTGCTCCAGTCTCACAGGATTCCCCAAAGCCCAGGTTAAGACCTTTCCCACTGACCACTAACCTATCCAGGTTCACAGAGCTGGAGACCAAGCCAGAGGCAGAAAGGATGCATGCAGGCTCTAGCCCAATAGCCCATTGCACAGACATTTGAGGCTCTACTGGGGAGATCCTAGAAGGTAGATTCACCACGAATAGAGTCTAAGAATTCTAGAATCTGGGTCCTGCCTCATCCTGGGACCCCCATCCACCCACCAGCTCAGAAATCCTCCTAGTGTTAGTCATTTGCAGAAGTCCCAGAGAAACAATTAGAATTTAGAATCCTCAGCCCATGATCAGGCCCAGCTGATGGGCTGGATCGGCCCTCCCTCACTGGTGGTGTTCTGCAGCACCCTGTCTGGTTCTCAGATGAGCAGGCTGGGGGTCTTTGGGGGAGACAACTCATGGTGATACAAGCATCACACCTGTGGCTTGGCCCTGGGGCTGCTGAGACCCAGAGGCCTTCCATATTGACCAGCCAGGTTGCAGAGCCGTGCTGGGTTTAGCATCCAGGCCCTTGCTATTTAATACCACCCTGCCCATTTTTCAGTAGGAACTGGCTATTCCTGTCCACCTGCTCTGTGGTCAGTTTTACAACGTTAATGCTCAACTCTGAGTCACCAGTAATATGTCAGCATCAAAGCCACTTCCCCCTGGTGTCATTTCACCAAGAGTGCGTCCAGATTTGAATTCTCTACTTTAGTCTCTCCCTGGCTTGCATCCTCTTTTGTATGAGTCTGAACCTGTGGCCGTGGCTCTCTCTTACAAAGGGCTTTATTATTTATTTGTTCTTTCTTTTATTACTTTAGTTTTTATAGATTTATTTATTTTATGTGCCTTTAGGTATTTTGCCTGCATATATGTCTATGTGAGGGTGTCAGATCCCCTGGAACTAGAGTTACAGACAGTTTGAGCTGCCATGTGGGTGCTAGGAATTGAACCTGGGTCCTTTGGAAGAGCAGGTAGTGCTCTTAACAGCTGAGTCATCTTTCCAACACCTGTTCTGTTTATTAAGCAGCACAGAAAGCATCACACAGGGAAGGAATGAGGGGCACTTTACAGAAATCTAACAGAATTTTACAAAGGATTAAATCACTGACTCCGACTGACCCCAAGTGACCCAGACAACAAAGAGTACTACAAACATTGTTTTGTCAACTGATATCCAAAGGTTGTTGGATGCAACATTTATGGTGGATGTTCATTTTATAAAATTGTTTTCAACCTCTAGTTTTTCTGTTTTCAGCACACACATTGCTGTCTAGGTGAGGCGCGTTGAGGGAGAACATAATGTAAGATTACAGGTATGCATTAGTTTAGGTTGTAAAGGTGGATTACATGGGAAACCCCAGGCAAGGAAGGGCTGGTTGTTACATTGTTCTCTTAAAGGTTAAATCTCAGACTGAGTACACAGTAGGAGAGCCATCTTAAGTGACCTCAAGGTATATTATTAACTCTGGTTATAAAGTCCAGTAAGAATTCCAGTCTCTTAGAATATAAGAGCTGTCAGCTGGGTGGTGGTGGTGGTGCACTTAATGCCAGCACTCAGGAGGCAGAGGCAGGTGGATCTCTGATTTCAAGGCCAGCCTAGTAGTCTACAGAATTATTTCCAGGACAGCCTGGCTATACAGAGAAACCCTACCTGTGGACATGTCAGAAGAGCAACAGGTGGCAATTGAGTTCCAGAGGTCAGCCCAGGAAGCAAAGCTCTGATGGGTGTATCTTGGATTGGCAAATCCCCTAGAGTGACTGGTGTGCCCTTATATTTTTGCCGCTGCCACCTTTCTCTAGTATCTGTCATGGTGTGAGTGGGTGTAGGGAGATCTCCATGGCCTCTAATATGGTATGATGATTATCTTGTGGAAATATCCCCTTCTACTGGGCATTTTTATCTGTGGGTTATTATGAAGATTATTTCCTCCCAAAATGTACTGTTTAACTGAAGCAATGACTTTATACAATAATGGTGCTAGATTAAATAGGATTTTGATGATTGAGGGTCTTTAATAAACATAGTAAGGGATTATGATAGAGGTTAGTTTAGCCGGAAAACTAATAGAGGTAAAAGCAAGATACGGTGTTGCCCCCTCCCCTGAGAGAGCAAGGGCTGCATATAGAAAATAAAAATGAGGAAATGTCACACAGCTGGTTTCGCTTGAGGAACCGTATAGACTGTGGCTTAGGTTAATGATTAAGAAGAATCACTGTGTCCCAGAAGCTAAGTTAGCTCAAGTCCTTTTAATCTAATGTTGAGAGATGTGTTCACGGGTTTCAGTGTACCTCATAGCTAAAACAAAGCTTTAAATATGACTTAAGGTTAGGTTAAGATGTTTTTGTTAATGGCGTTGAGGTAGAAAGTCTTGGAAAACAATTTGAAGGCATACACTTTGTAATAACTGAGTGAGGGACTCACCGAGGTTCGGGAGCTGGAGCAGCGGTAGCCTGGCTGCTGCTGGCTGAGTGCCTCTCTTGCTAGGACTGGTTGGTGACCAAAGGTGATGATTAATCCCTTGTACCCATTTCTTCCCTTAACTTCCTGATATAAAAAAAACTGTTGAATGGGCTGGAGAGATGGCTCAGAGGGTAAGAGCATTGCCTGTTCTTCCAAAGGTCCTGAGTTCAATTCCCAGCAACCATATGGTGGCTCACAACCATCTGTAATGAGGTTTGGTGCCCTCTTCCGGCCTGCAGGCATACATGGAAGGAATGCTGTGTACATAATAAATAAATATTAAAAAAAAACTGTTGAGGAATGAGTATGTACCCTAAAGATTTAAAACAGAGATGACTGGCTGTTTTTCATCTATAAAAGTTTAGATTTGTGATTCTTCTAAGATTTCTCATAAAATTACCTTTTGAGATAAGTAATTAAGTGGTTGATCCTTTTGTTGTAACCGCAAAAATGCAGCCCGCCAGTCAAAGAACTGGCTGAGAAAAACCCCTTGCTCGCTTATACACTGTTAATCTGTAACAAGTTGCTTGGGTATGAATGTATGTGGTTCTTGGGACAATTTGTTTTTCACCTGTCATACTCATGTAAACACATGTTTACTCATGTAAGGGAGATGGAAAACATGCTGGTTTTTACTTGTGTTCATTGTAATTATTCACTAAAATAATAGAATGTAACCACATTGTAACTTTTATACTGTTTGAAAGGTTTTACTGGGATATATAAGCTGTAAGAGAAAAAATAAAGTTCCTTAGAAGGAAGACCTCAAGAGAGACAGAAAGGATACACCTGAATAGAGGTAAGAAAAGAAAGAGCAGAGAAAGAAGATGACAGAGAGAGACCCTATAGATGTGTGGGTTTCTCTCTCTCTCTCTGCAGGCCCCAGAAAGTTAAATTTTGCTCCCCTTGCCAGCCCCAGAGAATTAAGAAAAGTCAAGTTGAGTGGTTAGTTCGCCAACTCTTTGGGTTTCCCTTAATCCCTGAGCTGCTGAAGGCTGGTCCTATCTCCAAAAAACAAGGAGCAAAAAGAAGGATATATATATCTCAAATATATATATTTGAGACAGTGGTTCTCTGTAGCTTTGGTGCCTGTCCTGGAACTAGCTCTTGTAGACCAGGCTGTCCTCGAACTCACAGAGATCCGCCTGCCTCTGCCTCCCGAGTGCTGGGATTAAAGGCATGCGCCACCACCGCCCAGCCATAAGAGATATTTTTAATCTATGCATTGCTACTCTTTTTTATTCCAGCTCATCTCGCAACCATGAGGCCAAGATTTTTGTTTGTTTGTTTTTTGAGACAGGATTTCTCTGTGTAACTTTGGAGCCTGTCCTAGAACTCGCTCTGTAAACCAGGCTAGCCTCAAACTCACAGAGATCCTCCTGCCTCTGTCTCCTGAGTGCTGGGATTAAAGGCGTGCACCTCCACTGGCCAGTGAGGCCAAGGTTTAAGGTAGAAAGCAGTCACAGAGAAGGCTGATCCTCAACTAAGCGGTCTACAGCCATCCCTAGTGGGGAAGGGTATCTAATTAGGAGGAATGTTGGGAAATAGCCTCAGGTTATGAGAAACTGAGTCAGGCTGTATTGAGTGATTGATTCAAGCCATGAAGAACTGCACAACCCTAGCTTGACCATTCAGCTCAAAACCAATATGTGGTATCAAAAACAACTCAGCCTGCTCCCAGTCAAACCACAAAAATAGCTGTAACTTCCTGGTGGCCACATATATGTGTGTATACATATCTATCAATACATACACATATACATGTATATATATACACACATATATATACAGATACAGGTATGTGTATATAGTGTATATATATGTGTGTGTGTGTGTGTGCGTGTGTGTGTGTGTATGTGCTCACGCACACTCACATGTGTGTGTGTGTGTCCGTCCCTCAGGCCGCTATATCCCCCAAACCTTTGTATCTCAGAAAGGTTGAGGCCTCTTGCCTTTCCAATAACTGGTCTCAGCCCATTGAGCTCCACAGTCTGTCTCTAGTCTGCCTCACTTTTCCTACAGAAATCATCAGAACAGAAGGGTCCACGGTGCCAATAGTGGACATCCACAAGGACTCTCTTGGCCACTAGGATAAGAATATCCTCTGACCTCTGGAGGTCTCCTGCCCTTAATGGCCAAGCTAGGGCCAGGCCAAAGGGGTGTTATCTGATGTAAAGCAACTCTGAGAATAAGGTGGCAAGGACACTCTACTCCCTGTTCACCAGGGGAAGTTAGAATCTGAAGAAAAAAACCACCCCCAGGTGCTCCAAACATGGCAACCAGCCTGACTTCAGAGCCCCTGCATGTACCCCTTTTTGTTCTCTTGGTCCTGCAGGGGTGAGTGGTTTCTGCTACATCGAAGATGCCCCTCTGTTGTTTCCAGAGGCTTCCCTGAAGGCGCTTCCTCTATTCACAACACTCTGCGGTTGTGAGGTGCTTAGGAAACACCAGGGGCACGCTACAGCCTCTTAAGCTTCATTCACCCAGCCAGAAACCGGTCCTTCTAGCTCGCAACCCACACCAAGATCTGCTCACGGCTACAGAGACATCCTATCCTGGTGTTTTATTGCATACTGATATTTCCCACTCGAAGATGCTTTTTGAGTCCTCCAGTCTATGTGCAGGCCAGGCCCATGTACAGAAAGATAGCAAGCATTCCTTTCTTAAGGTCTGTGGGTCATCGAAGAGATCCCAGTGAGTAAGGAGATTCTTGGGGAGTCTCTGCAGACGACTGCCCTTCTGTCTCCCTGCAGAGCATCCTCTGCAGACTTAGCTTCTTTGCTGACTGGGGTGTGAGCATTTGCATCCCTTCCTTCCTCATCAGCGGCCATGAAAGACAGGAAGCCTGTTTGGATTGTTTGAAGTCTCCCCCCCCCCCTTTTTTGCTTTTTTTCTCAAGACAGGGCTTCTCTGCGTAGCCCTGGCTGTCCTGGAACTCTCTCCGTAGACTAGGCTGGCCTCTAACTCAGATCTTGCTGCCTCTGCTTTCCAGGTGTGGGAGATAAAAGAGTGCACCAGCACTGCTTGAAGCCTTTTATACCCGGTGGCAGAGGCAGGTGGATCTCTGTGAGTTCAAGGCCAGCCTGTTCTACAGAGCAAGTTTCAGAACAGCTAGGACTACACAGAGAAACTCTGACTCAAAACAAAACAGAGACAACCTCCGGGGTAATGTTCCCTTTGATTTTCACCATTCCACCCCACCCTAAAATCTGCTCTTTTCCCTCAGCCTGACTAGGTCACAGGGAATGGAAAGTAAAAACAAAGGCTCAGAGCACGCTGGGGCAGAAACAAGAGCAGGCAGGTAGGAGTTAAATAGAGAAAATCAGGCTAAGGTGCCGAACAGAAGGCAGGCCCGAAGACCTGTAGAGCCCTCATCTCCAGCCTCCCCACTTCTCCAGCATCTACCCTTGCAGGTTGCTGTTCATTGGATTTCTGTTGTCATTGGCAGCAGCTGGCCTAGCCCCTGGCACAAGCTTTCCAGGTCTCTCCATCTTAGTGTTGGAGGCATGTTTGGGATGGAAAAGAAGTTGATATTCTAGAAAAGACAAACACCTACCCTGGAGCTTGAGAAAGGAACTGCTTTATCCCCTGGGGTAGAAGGGACTGGGACACTGACTTATGACACCTCCCCACCCTCTCCTCCCCCTTTCCCCATCCCCCTGTTGGTCCTATTTAGATGCCTACCCACCCCCATGCCTTCCTGCTGTTTCTCCTCACAGTGTCTTCCAGGAAGAAGAGGCCACTATCTTGGGAAGCCTGCGTTAGCTTTCCTTGTCTACCTAGGTCTCTAACTCTCCTTCAAATGCAATGTGTATTTGTTGACTCTTGAGGCCTTGAGTTTGAACCATCCCTACCATGCCTTGGAAGTGAATTGGAAGCAGGCTATGAAAGTATAGTCATTGGGTGTTGGAGGGCTCTGAGGACTGTGGGCAGTTGTACTGGGGCTTTTTGCTTCTTTGTTTGTTTTCTAGACGGGGTTTCTTTGCATAACCTTGCTCTTGTAACTAGCTCTATAGAGCACTGTGGCCTTGAACCCACAGAGCTGCCTGCCTCTGCCTCCCAAGTGCTGGGATTAAAGGCTACTCCACCACTGCTTGGCTGGGGTTTAAGGCAGTGCAGCCAGGGTTGACAAGCACTGCCCCTCCTCCGCCCCAGGCTTTGAGACACTTTATACGCTTTGAGGAACTGGGGCGAGGGAGGTTCTGTGATAGTCTTGTGGGGGCCTAGATTTGCTGGCGTCTCTGACATGAACTTCCAGGACCAGAGGCTGTAGCCACCACCATGAGGCTGGGGACTAGAGGACTCTGGACCTGGGCTGTGGTTCAGAAGGCTCCAGGGGTCGGTTGCTGTTGCTGAGGTCTGGCCTGAAAACCAGCATCTGAGACCCAGAGGGACTTTCCAAGCGTTGAGTGGCAGAAGGACTGTGTTGCTGTAGGAACTGAACGCTTCACTCTTTCAGAGACAGTTCAGATTAGACCTGGGTGCCTGTCCTGAAGAACGCTTTGCGTTTGTTTCCATAACTGGTTGGCTTCTCCATTCCTATACTAATTTAAAAGAGGGTAAAAAAAAAAAAAAAAAAAAGCTTCCTCTGAGTCAGTGTGAACTGTTCCGGAAGGGTTTGTGTCCATCTTCAGTTTTAGAGCGCTTCACAGTCTGCTGGGCAGAGACCAGGCGGAAACTGTCAGGCTGGGCTTCTGCAGCCTGGGATGGTCCTCTTGGGACAGGATAAGCCAAACATGGGCTAGCTCCCATTACACACCGAGGTCTCCAGGAAAGACAAGGGCCGCTTGAGACAGTAAGGGCACACGGAGGAACTGCTGCGTGTGGAACCCTGGCTGGGTAAGCCTCGGCTACAGCCCCCTTCACACCGTGGAAGGAGACGGCTGGAATTGTCTTCTTTGAGAACTCAGGACAAGAGAACAGAACCAGCAAGTCTGGGATCCACGAGGCACCCCACGAGGGACTTGACTACTGGGAGGGGAGGGCCGGGCCTGTCACTCAGGAGGGAGTGCGGTAGATGCTCAGTTCCTGTCTGCTTCTAAGGCCTGAAAGAGGAACTGGCACTTTCACCAGCCCAGGATCTGTGCAGGACGGGATCTTTCTCCTGAGGTCTCAAAGGCTGCCCATGTTGCTGGAGCGGGCACCATTTCCTGAGTTTCATTCCTTGCAAAAGTCTGAAGGTTCTGAACATAGCAAGGGGCTAGGTACCCCAGAAGACAGGCTCTCTGCGAACAGGCAGGTGGGGCCCGTTTGGGGATCCCTGTGCTTGGGAAGTGATCAAAGGCTCAGTTTGCATCAGAGCACTGGTTCAGGCTGGGCCAGAAAGTTCATTCTCTGTGAAAAGCCATGAGGAAAAGTCTACAGACATGGTCGAACACTTGTGAATGGGAGTTACAAGGGCTCTTCCTCTGCTATCTGGGCTGGGATAAGACAGCCACCACCTTGGGCCCTGAGGCCCTGGAGGAAGGTCTACAGAGTAGAAATCCCCTGAGGGTCCTGGGAACAACTCCATCCCACAGGGCTCAAGGTGAGTCCTGGAGAGGCTCTAAAGGTGTTTGGCATGCAAAGATGGATGAACATTGGTTCTCATCACTTGCCATTCCTGCATCCACTGAACAGAGCCCCTCAGGTGACAAAAAAGTAACAAGATACCCAACCAGAAAGTGAGACACATAAATCAGGAAAGTACCCAGGCTCTTCCAGGCCCTCCCAGAGCCCTGTAGAGCACAGGTGCTTGGGGCCAAAGGCCACCTGACTGGGGCATTCAGCAGCACTTTGGAACACACCATGCTGTGGGTGTACCAGCGTGGGTGAGCATATCCAGCAGCATAGCCTTAGAAGGCTATGGTCGCTCCATTCCCTGGCAGCTATAGGAGGACTTGGGAGGGACCAGTGTTAGAACGAAGCTCCTCATGAAGGCCAGGTATAATCCCAGGAACCTAAATCCCAGGAACCCACACCGTGCTGGACCCTACAGCATCCCAAGGACAATGACAGCACACACTGGTTTTTCATGAGTGGTCCCACCTTGATGCTACAGAGAAGGGAATGGGTTGTTCCGACCAAATTTATCACCCCAAACATACGGGCAAAAGTGAGGGGAGCTGAATCCGGAGATCCTCGACATTTGCACTTGACCCAGTGCAGATTCTCTTGTCTTACCTAGGATGCAATGGCTGCCACTGCCCAGGGCCTGGTCACGGCGCATTGCTCCCTGGCACAATGGTCCTTAAGAAGGGCCGGGGAGAAGTGAGAGTAGAGTCATCCAGGGCGCAGGGAGCACACAACACAGCTATGCTCAGGACGCATCACTGCGCCTGCCTGCATCAGCCCTGCCCCTCCCAGCACTTCATGGCAATAGTAGCTACAGGACTTGGCAACTCTCAGGTGCCCTCTAAGAGTGTGCCAAGTTCTGCCACAACAGTTGACAGACACAGCAAACCAGGCTGTGTTCTCTTTAGTCTGGCTTGGTGAGCAGTTTTCCCAGCTCACCCCGCTCCCTGGTCTCTGAGGTCCATCAGGGCCCAGAAACCTCCCCGACTATGCATCTAGGACTCTGTATCCATTTGCCTGTGAGGCTCCACCTGTCAGATCCCCCATACGTAGTTGGGCAGGGTGTCTTCCTAAGTCACAACCCTCGACTTGGTTATATCCATGAATGAGTTTTTTAAAGTGGTTCCAAAAAATTCCAAAAGCCCTAAGCACCCTGAACATCATGTGCCTATGTTCTTTCACAAGGGGCCACTTTCTTGGATTGAAGTCCCTAAACCCTATTGTTTTCTCGGGGAACAGCTCTAGGCCCTGGACATGCAAACTCAGTGGCTTGGATGACAGCACCTCACTCGATAAAGAGAATATTCATCAGTTTAGTTAAGACAAAACAAAACAAAAATCAAAGAAACCTTTTTGTGGGGCTGGCGATGACTCAGCAGTTAACTGCACTGGCTGTTCTTCCAGAGGAGCTGGGCTTGATTCCCAGCGGCTACATGGCAGCTCACAGCTGTCAGTAACGCCAGTTTGTTCATACACAAACCTGCAAACAATACACCCATACAAGTAACACAAAATAATTAAAACACCAAACAAACAAACAAAAGCGCCCAGCCCTTTTGGGTTTTGACAGTTTCTATTGACAGTTCCACTGTGGGCCCCAAGGGTGTTCTTGAGAGCCCAAGATCTTTCTCTTCTGTCCATCTACTCATCCCTCCAGCACTCACTCACACCGCGCTCATTAACTGATGAGCTCTTAGTCCATCCGGCAGTCATTCTTTCATGAAATATCCATTCCCATCCCATCCATTCACCATTCACCACCCCAGTTCATTCGCTCATTCAGCACTCTGCTGCCTGCATCATTCATTCAGCATCATTCATTCATTCATTCATTCATTCATTCAGTGTTGTTCTAGATATCGGAGATGTAGAACAAAGAGAGGTCAGACCAGTCAGAAAGTATGAGGTAACCCAGGGACATCAGGGCAGCACCTGATGAACAAAAAGAGGTGACAGGCCAAGCTGGAGCATTACTGTTTTCTGCGGGGGTTTCTGAGAGATGATGTTGCTCGAAACTTCGTTTACCAGCTCCTGTCCTGGGGATGAGAACAGCTAGGAGCCTGGCATTCATGCCCTCTGCTTGGGCTGATGCTTGGCTAGAGATCTGGGAAGGGACTCGCCAACAGACTCCCAGAGGGCTGGCCAGGCACGGTGGAAAGCCTGGAGAGAGGGTTTCTGCAGGGAGCTGTGGAGACATGCTGGGGTGGGGCAGGGTTACCCGGGCGGAAGCCTCAGCTATGCAGATGGATGTGCTCCATCAACCACACCCCAGGCGTGGCATGGAGCTCTCCTTTTGAGGGCATACTGTAAAATGCCTACTATTCCTAACTTGATGGGGATGTCCACCCACCAAGGACCCCTTGCTCTTTTCCTGCCCTTGTCCCTGGATCAGGTGTTATTTTGCTGGCTCCTCAGCCATGGTTGTGCCAGCTTCTTGACTCTGGGTGTACTGTATGCACTTCATCCCTTTAATGACTGGTGGTTCTCTGTGGTTTTGCCGCTAATACAGGCTCCATATTCCTAAGCATTCTGGAATGGGCACTACGTTCTGGAAGGGCATTGCCCAGGTACTGGAAGTGCTGGGAGCAGCAGCCCTGGGTTCCTTCTCAAGTCACCACACCCAGCTGAAGGAAAGGGTCAGATAACAAAATCTCAGATTACTTGTACCCACCTGAGGACTGTACTGATCTATACCATGGTGGGTGGTGGTGGGCTCCAAGCCAAACACTATTTTCCCCTAGAGAACAGATGGGGCCTGGGAATTTCCCCAAATCTGTTGACTCTTGATGATGTGGCAAGGCTTGGAAACTACCTGCTAGTGCCACAGGTATGAAACTATGTGCCTGAGCAGGTAGGTATCTGTGCAGGTGGGCATCCTATAGTGGGCATCTGTGCAGGTGGGCATCCTATAGGTGGGCATCTGTGCAGGTAGGCATCGTGTAGTGAGCATCTGTGAGGTGGGCATCCTGTAGTGGGTGTCTGTGCAGGTGAGCATCCTGTAGTGGACATCTGTGCAGGTGGGCATCATGTAGGTGGGCGTCTGTGCAGGTGGGCATCCTGTAGGCGGATATCTGTGCAGGTGGGCATCCTGTAGGCGGGTGTCTGCAGGTGGGCATCTGCGCAGGTGAATGTCTGTGCAGGTGGGCATCCTGAAGGTGGGTGTCTATATAAGTGGGTGTCCTGCAGATGAGCAACTGTGTAAGTGGGCACCATGCAGGTGGGTGACTGTATATGTGGATCACCTTTCAGGTGGGCACCTATGCATGGGTATTCTGCAGGTGGGCATCTGTGAGGTCAGCATCCACGCAGGTGGGCATCTGTCAAGGCATGGAAGTAGGTATTCTGCAGGAGGGCATGTCACCAGTGGGCATTCTTCATGTGACCACCCTTGTACCACACATCCCAGCCTCGAGGAGCCTCATTTTCTGTCTGCCACTGTCACCTCACATTCGCATATCCTGCCTTCTTCAAGCTCCCATCCTAAATTCACAGTAGCCTGTCCCCCTCAGGGCAAGGGCAGCGTGTCAGGGTGGTGCAGGTGACCAGTGTCTACCACTCCTTCCCCTCCCCTCAGAGAGGCCCTCTCCTCAGACTTTGACGTGTCTTTCCTTCATCTGCTCTGAGACTCCCTTCCAGTAGGGACCTACCCAACTCCCTCAGGCATGAAGCCCTTGGGAAACCCTCACTGTGGCTCCAGCTTTGCTACACAGACGATGAGGTGACAGACCCCACTTGCTGGAGGCTTAGGCCTAGTGAGCCACCCAGGTCTGGTGTTCTTCGTGGCTTTAGGGATGAGACACTAGTCAATGTAGTGGGGCGGCTGGCCCTGTGGACATGGTGTTTTATGATCTAAAGTTTGGCCTTCTGCTCCTGGAGCAGACCTGAGCATCAGGGGAAGGGCAGGAAGATGGGGGTGGAGCAGGCAGCAAATAACCGCTGCTCTAAGGGAAGGGGAAGAACCTCTGTCCCCGTCTCAGTCACCCAGTCATCCCGCAGGTGGTGGCTGCTGTGTGTGGCCAGCTGCCCTGTCTGCCCTGAATTCCGGATGGCATCAGGATGAGCACAGGAAAGAAAGAGCACATGGGTGATGGGGGTCCCCAGATGGCAGGTTCCTTGAGGACAAAGGCCGAATCTGCCTTGGGCTCTTCACCCCAGAGGCCTCCTCCCACCTTGAGGCAAAGGAGCCCACACGGCGCAGGTGCCACCAAGCACTCAAGAGGAAAGAGAAAACAGCTGTGGCGTATCTGCGTGTGGGTGGCCAGGAAGACGCGGGGGCAACCTCCCAAGGGATGCTGGCTCATAGCTCCAACAGCAGGGGAGCAGGGTAGCGGGTGGCCAGTCCATTTCTGACCAAGGCTCGAGGAGGCCTGGTGAAAGGGAATGACCTGCGGAGAGTGTCCTCGAGATGAGGCGAGGCAGTAAGTTAGAAGGCCTGGAACGCAGTGAGCCTCCTGAGAGGAAGGGCCGCGTCCTGGACATCCGAGGACAGAGGGCTGTCCATCTGCTATGAACACATGGTGAAGACCTAGTGAGGGTCATAGTGGTCAGAGTCTCTGCTGGTCACTACCCAGGGCCAACAGCCAAATGGCAGGCCCCAGGCAGAGTGTACTGAATCTGATGGGTTACCTGTGGGGACACAGAGCCACGCACATTAAGAGTGACCCTGTCTGTCCACGCTGACACCTGGTCATGCCTGTCACCGCTGTCTCTGGGGTTACTCGTGCATGTCTCCTCCGAGGTCGTACATCCGGGGGCTTCCCCAGACATGGACCAACTTGCTCACAAGACCGTGTCTCTTTCGGTTTGAATGCTGATGTGTCCCATGGGAACCACACTTCCTGTGAGCACACTGGTTTCACCAACTCTCTTACATCACGAGTTGGGGGGTCAGCGTGATGTATTAGTTGCCTCCGGATGGATATGACAAAATGACTGGGAAAAGCAACTTTAAAAAAAAGGGTGGTTTTTTTTTTATTTATTTTTGTTGTTGTTGTTTTGAGACAGGGTTTCTCTCTGTAGCTTTGGAGCCTGTCCTGGAACTAGCTCTTGTAGACCAGGCCTGCCTCAAAGTCACAGAGATCTGCCTGCCTCTGCCTCCCGACTGTTGGGATTAAAGGCGTGCGCCACCACTGCCTGGCTGTTTATACTTTTTAGAAAGGGGCCTTTGCTTTATAGCTCAAATTCACTGTGGCAACGAAGGGAAGGCAGCCAGAATGTGAGGCAGCTGGTCAGTGATGAATGCTTGTGCTCCCTCGCTTTCTCCTTTTCATTCAATCCAGGACCTCAGCCCGTGGAACCTTGTCCCCCACACTTAGAGTCTATCTTCCCACCTCAACTAACCCAGTCTAGAAGGTTCCCAACAGACAAGCCCAGAAGTTTGTCTCCTAGGCACTAGATTCTGTTGAGTTGATATTATTAACCATTTCGTGTGGACCCAGGAGTTCCCACTTACCCACCCTAAGGTATTTGCACTAAACGATAACCCTTGAAGAAAGTGGATCGTGACTGTCATACAGACAGTCAAGGAATGCTTCTGTGGGAAAGACTTCCCTTGCCTCATTTTTTGGGAGGGACCTGGCCAGAGATGTGGAAAAAGCAGTTCACAAGGAATGCAGGAACCCGGGTACTGCTTAGAGCAGTGGCTCTCAAGCCATGGGTTGTGACTCCCACAGGGATCACATATCAGGCATCCTGCATACCAGATATCTACATTATGGTTCCTAACAGTAGCAAAGTTACAGTTATGAAGTAGCAGCAGAATAGTTTTATGTGGGTCACCACAGCATGAAGAACTGTATTAAAGGGTCGCAACATTAGGAAGGTTGAGAGACACTGGCTTAGAGCTAGGCAGAGATGATCTCCCATTGCTGGCCATCTCCTGCCTCAGCTGGGAAGGCTTCCGATTCTCTGGGGACATTCCCAACCACCCTGTCCTGTGTTCGCTGGGACTCTGTCCCATTTACTCTGCACCCCTGCAGCCACTATTGTCCACAGGGCTTTGGTGGATGGGCCACTCTCCCAAGCCCACTGTGTCCCTGCAGGCAGACCTACTGGCCTCAGCCCTTTTGGCTAACCCATTTTTATGGACCTCTGGTTGAAGGTGTCTGGAGCCCAGAGCCAGCCTCCTTCCCACATCTGACGGAAGGCTACTGGGTGAAGAGGAAGAGGAGGAGAAGGAGGAGGAGGGAATGGGATGGCCCCGAGCTTGAATGGCTCAAAGTAGAAGAGGTTGAACAGGAAGCACTGTGGTTGAGAGAGACCTGGAAGCAGAAAGAGCATGGTTGGGTGGCGTGGGCAGTGCTGCAGCAGCTACCAGGCAGATGTGGGCAGTGGGGCTGGTCCACTGGCCCTGGGGCTGTGTGACAACCGTGGCGGTTGTCACTTAACAGATGAGGGGTGTCTTGGAGAATGTCTGTGAGGGATTTTCTAGATTAGGCTAGTGGAATAGGAAGTCCTGCCCTAACCGTAAGTAGCACCATCCTACAGGGGTGTGTATGTTGATGTATGTGTGTGTGTGTGGGGGGGGGGAGGGTCCTGACTTCATAAGAAGAAGAAAGTAAACCAAGAGCCAGCATTCAACCCTCTCTGCTTCCTGACTGCAGCTGTAATGTGGCCAGTGGCTTTATGCTCCTGCCACTGTACCCGTCCCTCCATGATGGACTGTGTCACCTCAAACTGTGAGTCAGAACTAACCCCTCCTGCTTTAAGTTACTTCTTATCAGGTATGTTGCCATAGCAACGAGAAAAGCAACTAATACAGGCACCTTCTGTCCCATCGGTTGGGAAACCAGAGTCCAGGCAATGCAGGTGACAGATCCTGGAAGCTGGGACTCCTGACTATAGCTGGCCTGTGTAAGGAAGCAATTGTAGCCTTGAAGCAACCTCTCCTGGGCTCAGTGGACAGCAGAGAGCATCCGGATCCCTTCTCTGATGCTCCTACCTCAAGCCTCACTCCTTTGTTGTGCTCAAGGGCTCCACAGAGTCTGATCAGCATGGGTATGACCCAGAGTGTGGCTCGGCCATTCAGGACTGTGGGCTGACGAGGGCCAGCAGCTCAGAGGACATCTTAGGACTGTAAGGGTTGTGAAAGCAACTGACCTTCCCTAAACTTAGAAGCCCATGTCCTGGAGCCAAGGATTTGTTCCCCAGAGAAAGGACATTCCAAGTTTGCAGTCTTGATTTTACTGCCTGTTAAGACCTTGTGACCATGGCTCCCAACAAAGAAAACAGAAAACCCTTCCCCTCACCCCACACAGTATGGTCTTCACCAAGCTCAGAAGTCTCCCAGCAAAGATCTGTTTTGGCCATCCATCCACAAGTATTTGTTGAGCGTCTACTACATGCTAGGCAGGCAGACCAAGAGGCAGGTGTTTATAATGCCTGGTTCAGGGAGGCCACGACCAGCCCAACGTCCTGAGAGGAAGTCCAGTGTCAGTATAAGCAGGAAAAGTTCCAACACTTCACACTGTGCCAGCAGTCCAGATGCCCAGCGGGACAGCTTGCATCATCGAGGACTCATTTGCATAGGCTGTTATGCAAGGGCCAGAGGGCCTGAGAACGGGGCTCCACATCTCTGCTCCCTGGAGGAGACTAATGGCCTGCCAGTGGGAAAGGGTAGAGTAAGGAGGGACATGGATGGCCCAGACTGGAACTGGAGCCTTCAGGATGGGGCACAGTGAGGACAATGGGAAGTGGGAGGGTACGGGGTGGGGTGGGGGTGGAGCACTTCTGTGAAGGTGGTAGGGAACTGGCTCAGGGAGAAGGGAGTGGGCTTCTCTGTCCTCACAATGTCAACAGTGTCCTGCTCAGGGGAAGCACCTGTGTGGGAAGGCTTCATGCATCTGCTCCCTCCCCCTGAGTGTCCTAGAGTTCCGAAGGCTCCACCCGTGTTCTGGCCTCTAGTGATGGATGACAAGGTGTGGAAGAGACCAGAACTCTGGGTGGATCTTGGAACAGCCTCTGTAACAGGTGCACTGACAGGCCCGCTAATCACACAGGGAGTGGTTGTCTGAACATCCCTGACACCTTGTCATCCCATTCAAGGCTGAAGGATCTGAGTCCCTTACAGTCATAGCCAATGTCCCCATTCCAAGATCTCCCAAAGGCCTAGAGTCTCCAGGCATTGTCTCTAACTAAGTAGACCCCTCCCAGGGACTGAGAACCTGTTGAAGCCTCAGACAGTCAGGCATTCTCAGAATCTCCTTGTAGAGACAAGACTGAGATGGAGATTAAGCCAACCGCAGCGTATGTGGTGCCCGAAGTTAAAGAAACCCATGCCCGGTGTGGGGTCTCCACCTCAGGCACAGCCACAGTGGCTAGGATCTTTTCCTGCCTTCTCATAGATACTCTCATTTCTTTCGGGGGAGGTGACTGGACCCGATGTGTCGGAAGCCTCAGCATCAGGCTCTGGACCAAGACTCTGGTTCCCTCCATGCTTACCAGAGTCTCCCTTCCTAGATCCTTGCTCTGCTCTGCTCCAAAGGTTGCTGAATAGGTGACGGTCCTAGCCTAGCCACAAGGGTCTCAGTCCACATAGATTGGGGTACAAACATCATCTTGCACCTCTGGACACTGAAAGGCCAAGGCCAAGTGTCTGGCAAGAATTGCCCATTGGGTCATTGTGTCCTTTCATGGCAAAGATGAGAGAGAGAAACAATTGCCCTTGATCTTGAATCAGGTCACTTACTCTCTATCCAAAGGGTTTCTCCCGTCTGACCTCATCACTCAAGAGGCCCCTACCTCCTAATACTATCCCATTAGGCGTAAAAATATGAACATATGAATTTTGGAGACACAGAAATTTGGGCTGTAACAGCAGGTACATTTGTTGTTGTTGTTTGTTTTGTTTTGTTTTTCGAGACAGGGTTTCTCTATAGCTTTGAAGCCTGTCTTGGAACTAGGTCTTGTAGACCAGGGTGGTCTCGAACTCACAGAGATCCACTTGCCTCTGCCTCCCGAGTCCTGGGATTAAAGGCATGTGCCACCACCACCTGGCTAACAACAGGTACTTTTAATGAGCAGGATTGCAGCTCATTGTTCAGGGATGTAGACACCCCCTCCCCTACTTCCAGCCCCATCAGAAAGTTCCAGAACCCAACAGTCCTTACTGCAGGGTCATCAAAGGGCAGGGGCCAGTGGCCACCTTGATTTGTAGAGGAGGCAGAAGCCAGGTTAAAGAGGAAAGGATGCCACTGGACAGACAAGAAGAAGCCTGGACAAGAACTTAGGGAGATTTAAATGCAATTGCCGTGAAAGCCTATCGGACAGATGATGAGAGAAAGCAAGTCCTTCTGACAGCGGAGAAGGAAGACAGATGGCACATCTGGGAGGCCGATGCTTCCATGTAAGCATCCCAGCTAGAGAAGCAGGAGGATTCAGAGTGGAGGCTGTGTGGCATGGTTTGAGTGTTCCCAAAGCTTTGTGTGTTGAAATTTCATCTTCATTGGAAGGCAGGGCCTGAGGAGGTGACATCAGGGTAGGTCCAGGATCGGATCCCAGTGGTTTCATAAGAGAAGAGGGAGAGGGCTGGGTTGTAGCTCCATTAGCCTGGTGTCTGCTTAGCTGGCATGAAGCCCCTGGTTGGATCCTCAGCTCTGCATGAACTGGGGGCAGTGGCATACGCCTGCAATTCCAGTGGCCAGGGGGATCAAAGACCCAGGTCTCATGTGTGTGTGTGTGTGTGTGTGTGTGAGAGAGAGAGAGAGAGAGACAGAGAGACAGAGAGACAGAGAGAGAGAGAGAGAGAGACAGAGAGACAGAGAGACAGAGAGAGAGAGACAGAGAGATCACACATACACGTGTGCACACACGCACGCATGCACACACACTCACAGTCTCTCACCACACAATGTTCTGCATCACCTTGGGCCTCATTCAGCAAGAAAGCAGCCACCGGATAACGGAGCCACAAGAAATCTCTCTGCCTGAGCCACCCAGCCACAAGCACCCAGTGTTTCATTAGTATAAAGCCTGCCTAGGATATGCACATGGGGCTTGGCAAAGCTGTTCAGGGAGGGTTTAGAAGCTCAGGGGCCTCAGGTTCCCAGGTGAGGGGCAGGTAGACAGTCCAAAATGAGGAACACCCATGAAAATCCACCAGACACAGCTGTGAACTTCAGAACAGCGAGGGAGAGCAGAAAGAGGCTGAGACTCTGAGAAACAATTCATAGGCTTGGGTTGGGGAGAGAGGAGGTATTTTCCCCAGACGGGCTGCTGGAGCAGTTCTCATGCCCCAAGAAAGGCTCCTCTTCAACCATATTGTCTTCCCTGTGTGTGAGCCCATTTGGGCCTTGATGTGGGAGTGTCATATATCAATCTGTTGATTTCATTGGTTAAGCAATAAAGAAACTCCTTGGCCCTGATAGGTTAAAACATAGGTGGGAGGAGTAAACAGAATAGGATGCTGGGAGGAAGAGGAAGTGAGGTCAGACTCTGCTCCTGGAGAGACCCGACAGCTCTGCTCTCTGGAGCAGAGACGCCAGGCTCCGCTCTCCCAGGCAACTCCAACCCAGGATGGATGTAGGCTAGAATCTTCTTGGTAAGCGCACCTTGGGGTGCTTACATACATTACTAGAAATGGGCTAGTCCAGGTGCGAGAGTTAGCCGAGAAGAGGCTAGATAGAAATGGGTCAAGCAGTTAAATGAAGACAGTTTGTGTGTTGTTATTTCGGGCATAAGCTAGCAGGCGGCCGGGGTGCTGGGGACGCAGCCCCGCTGCTCCTATTTCAACAGGGCCTGGAACAGCCAGGAGCAAACTGGAAAAAATGTCCCTCCTACATGACCCTTGAAGACATGCTTCTGCAGAGCCAGGGGGACCACAAATGCCATGAGCCCTGAAGCCCACAGGAGGCAGGACAGGTAAGCTAAACAGCATCTTCTCCAAAGAGGGGTCCAAGGGCTCTGGGAAGAGGCCTTGAAGGGTCAGACACATGCAGATGCTGAGGCTGGAGGAGCCCACTAAAGTAGAGTGGCTGAGGTGAGGTGGCCCTGAATCTCTTCAGCTGGTGTCCTATAAGGGAGAGGAAGGGACACATATAGAAACATTGCCCCGTGACCACAGCAAACTGGAAGACTCTGTGGATGATACAGATGTATGTGTTTGGTGGCGGGGGGGGGGGGGCAGGTGTCTCTGGATCCTTAGTGTTGCCTGGGAAACAAACATCTGAGCACATCGGCGCTGCAGGGTGTCACGGGTGGTGACTGTTCCAGTCCAGGCTGGGACGTTGTTTATCAAGGGCATGTGTGAGGGTTTTTTTTTTCCTATGATTTATAAGCTGCCATCCCTCACTTTTGTTTTCTGGTAAAAAGCCTCAGGAATAGTAACAAATGAACTGGAACTCACCCTCATTCAAGGAAATCTGTACACGGAAAGGAGAACACAGGACTTCGGTTTGCTCAGCCAAGTGGGTCCAGTGCATCTGCAGAGAGCTGGGGACTGGCCCTCCCCTCAGGATTACAGAGGGAGTCTCGGATGTGACCCCCATGCCCACCTACTCAGCTAGTCCCAGAGGTACCTTGGGTCCTTCCCCTCCGGGATGGCATATGTCTGTAACTCTGTGGGACCCTGTTCCCAGGTCCTTTAGCAGTGATCAAACCAAGGGGACATACTACAAAAAAGGAATGCCTTCCCAGGCCTGCCCTCCCAGAGACATTTCGATAGTAGCTGTCAATAGCTCAATGCACAAAGGTCCTCTACAGCTAGCCAATGGCGATAACCTCTTAGCCTTTCAAGTGGCCAGCTAACGTGATTGCAAGCTTGGGCTGGAGGCCACTGTTTTGTCGAGAGGACTCATAAGCATTAAGTCGTCAGCCGAGCGCCAGATGTATCGTGTCTAATGATGCCGTAGTCATGACCCTTCTCAGGCTCCCCAAGAGCGTTTAGTGGAAACTTTGACAACAGTTTAGTTTCTAGCTGCAGCTGGAATGAATGGCCACCATTCAACAGCTCCCAGGGCAGATGCCCAGAGTCAACCTGGCAGCCACTGCTGTGCCTTCTACAGCCTGTGTGCGGGGATCCCCTGTGTGCCAGGGTTCTGACCTTTCCGTCTCCTCCAAGGACAGCATCCCAGCATCCTCTGCTCTTTTCTCCCTGTATTTTTTTTCAGGCACTGAGCCTCCCTGCCATCCTCCTGTGAGGCCATCAACCACCTGGATTGCTCAGCTAACATCCATCCCCCAAATCTCCAAGGGGATCCAATCCACAACGTCCTTTTCTGCAGAATCCCAGACTGTGGGGTGAAGGTGTGGACCGTGGATTCACCTGGTGCAAATAAATCCCATGTCACCTGGAAGTCATGATTCTTAGTGACATCTGAGAGTAAGAATGAGAGGTGACCCGTATAAACACTCAGACAGTGTTGGTTCAGGGTGATGGTAGGAGCTAGGGAAAAGAGCACACAGTCTCTGTAAGTGCTTTAGATTCCTTTAGAAAAAAAAATAAGTGTAGAGGGTCAGAGAGACGGGCTAGGGACTAAGAATGCCAGTTGCTCTTGCAGAGGACTCATGTTTGGTTCCTAGAACCCGAGTTTGGCAGCTCACAACTGCCTATAACTCCAGCTCCAGGGGATCTCTCTCTTCTGGACTCTGTAGGAACTCCAACTCGTGTGTGTGTGTGCACACACTTATAAAAGATTATTTTAAATTATGTACATATACATACGTATGTGCTTGTAAGCATGGGTACCTTTGGCATCCAGGAGAAAGTGTCATGAGTTCTCTGCTGTCTTATGACTAAAAGCCAAGGAAATGAAGTGAGATTACCCCTGCTGCTGCCCTGGCTGGGTCTACAGCCAGGTGGACGTGTGTGCATGTGTGCATGCGTGCGTGTGTGCAGTGTAGCAGGAGGAGGCCATGCTTGCCCTGCATGCTGCTGGGCTGTTTACAAGACCTGGACAAAGTGTGATGTTTCTGGAAGCTCGGGTTCACATGTGGATAGACACAAATGGGCAAGCAGATCTGTGGTGTCTCTGCCATGGCATTTGAGTTGGACACAGCGACATGGGAGGCGTCCCCTCACCTGTGAGACAACATGGTGAAGCTCTCTTTATCGAGCACAAAAAAAAATCTTCAGCTTCCTGTAGTCTATGAATATATACAAGTGTGTGTATACATATATATATATGTGTATATGTATACACATATGTATATATATATATTTAATTTTTGAGGTGCATAGAGAAATGATGGCCTTGTACTAAGCACTGAGCAGAGAAACAAGCGTCCTGGAGCAGATGGCACAGGCTGGAATTCCATCTGGGATCAGGGGCATCTGTCCCTTTATCTTTACAGGGAATTCCTGATAGACAGCTTAGAAGAGCCTTCCAGTTGGCATCCCAGAGGCAAAGCCAGCCATCATCATTGCATGCATTTGCAGAGAAGATCCTCTGTAAGCCAGGAGCTTCCAGTGGTGGTCACAGCCTCACGTGACTTCTGTAGCTAGCCCAAACCTCAGGGGCTTCGTATTTCCAGTTGTTCGGTTCTTTTGTTTCTACAAAGCTTTTCTCATTTCCATTTATGATACGAAGGTGAGAGGCGGCAGTCCAGTTCAGAGTGCTTGCGGCTCTTCTAGAGGACTGGGATTTGGTTCCGACAATCATGTTGGCTCAAAACCACCTGCAACTACAGCTCTAGGGGATCCAGTATCCTCTTCTGGCCTCCAAGAGCAACAGCCATCAGCACAGTAATCAGCACAAGACACCAGCCACCATCACAGTGACCAGCACAGGACACCAGCCACCATCACAGTGACCAGCACAGGACACCAGACTCCATCACAGTGACCAGCACAGGACACCAGACACCATCACAGTGATCTGCTCAGGATATCTATAAGGAACCCATCAGGGGTCTGGCCCAATACAGGCTTGTCTCTCAGTTAGCCAGTCTAGCCCACCTTGTTGGCTCTAGGAAGCCTTTGGGGCTCTAGGCTCCACCATCTCTAGATCCTCATAGTTTTCCACCCGTGCAGCGTGTGTGTGGGTTTCCAGGCGTGGGGTTCCATCTTGCACCTCTGTCCCCTCCCTGCACCAGCGGTCTACACTCATAATAAAAGATGTCAGGAGTAGAAAGGTTCATGAATGCCTGGCTCCTCTCTGGGACAGGAACCATGAAGACACACATATAGACATGACAAGACCACCACGGTGACAGAACACCACACACAGGACAGTGCTACCAGCCGCCCAGATAAGAATGAAAGAGTAGGAGGCCAGGCAGAAGAAGCCAGCTGGCTCAAGACTTCTGAGTATGGATGGAATCTACAAAAGGCCGCAAAGCTCAAACACTGACGTTCCCTCGTTTTTCTCATCTCTGTTGAGAGGGGTAGGAGCTGGAGAGATAGATAAGGACCATCTGGTGGGGATGCTTACTTCTGGCACGCATTCATCCAGTGCTCTGGCTGTCTCCAAGTAAGTTAACTTGCAGACCCAAGCCATGCTCAGACAAACAGACTCAAAACCCTCATTAGATCCTGTCTCCAGAGTTTGCCAGAAGCTCACAACCGGGGATAGAACAAAACAACAACACAGAAAGGTCTCTGGGGGAAGGCTGGGCTCGAGGCCGTGGTTAACCCTGCCATTTAGCAAGCCCTTCCGTGTATCCAGAGACAAGGAACAGAACCCGCACCACAGCATGTACGGAAATGAGGGCAAATGGACCTAACTTGTCTGTGTTTGGGCCAAAAGTGTATAACTCTTAGATGGAGGGCCTCGAACACAGCTCAGGGGCTTAGCTGGCAAGCACAGGCTCTGAGCGCAAACCCCAACAACAAACATCAATAAAGCATGGTGACACGCACTAAGAATGCCACCACTCGGGAGGTAAAAGCAGGAGACTCAGATTAAGGCCATCCTTAATCAGCTACACAGAGCACTGGGGCCAGCCTGGGGTACATGGGAGCATGGGTGAAAAACCAAACCAAAACATCCCCAACCTTTAGAACAGAACAAAAACAACAGCCATTTAAATAGAGGAAAAGGGAAGCTGGGAAAGGCGTAGGGAAAACTCCAAGCAGTTGGACTTGGCAGTGATTCCTGGATAAGATACAGAAAGCACAAGCCGTCCAGGAGATAAACTGGATGCCAGGAAGGCTAGCTGCCTGTTCGTTAGGGAACTCACGCAGAGTCAAACAGCATCTCCCAGGATGGAGGAAAAGCTCATGGATCACGTCTGTGATGAAGAGTTAGTGTGTAGCATGTAACTTTCAAAACTGGTGGAGGCATTGAGGGAAAATAGCTCCAGAGGTGACAGACACATAGCCAGCTACAGAACGATCATCTGCCCCGTGTCGGGAGTCACTGGGAAATGCAAATCAAAGCCACAGTGAGTGTGGCTACACACCATCACAGTGAGTGTGGCTACACGCTATCAGGATGGTAATTTAGTAAACGGAGAACAAGAACAAGCGCTGGCAGGGGCAGACGGAAGCTAGTAAACCGAAAACAAGAGTAGGCATCGGCAGGGCCAAGGGGAAGCTCCATTCCTCGTGGAAGTGTGAGCGGTACAGACACGGAGAAGCAGCGAGTTCCTCAAAACATAAAAATAGACCCATGTGACCCAGCACTTCCACTTCTACGAACATACCCAGAACAATTGAAAGCAGGGGCTCAAATGGACGCGTACAGCCCTTGTTTGCAGCAACGCTGTTCCTAGGAGCTGAAGGCTGGCAAGCAGCCCCCGTGCCGCTGACGGGTGAATGAGCAGACACGATGCTGAACGAAGGCTGAGTACTAGCCAGTCAGTAATGGAAGGGAATTCCGACACGCCACGGCACAGATCAGTGGTTCTCAGCCTTCCCAATGCTGCCGCCCTTTAATACGGTTCCTCGTGTAATGGTGATCCCCAACCATAAAATTACTTTTGTTGCTACTTCATAACTGTAATTTTGCTACTGTTATGAATCATAATGTAACTATATGTGTTTTCAGATGGTCTTTCGGTGTTCCGCAGGTTGAGAACCACTTGTATAGATGAACCAGACTTAAGCCAGGCGCCAGAGGATAAATGTTCTGTGACTCCACTCACATGAAGCCCCTAGAGTAGGACATTCAGAGAGAGGGGCAGCTTCCAGGACTGGGGGGGTGGAATATAACCTTCTGCTTTGAAGGGAGAGGCTTCAGGGAAGAAGAGGAGAGGAGTTTAGGAAGTTAGATGGCGTGGTGCAGGGAATGTGTTTGATGCCACTGGACTGTGTGCTTTAAGATGGTAAAGTTCCTGTCCTGATACATCAGGACAGTGGCACACACCTTTAATCCAAGCACTTGGGAAGCAGAGGCAAGTAGATCTCTGTGAATTCCAAGGCCAGCCTGGTCTATGGAACAAGTTTCAGGACAGCCAAGGCTACACAGAGAAACCCTGTCTCGAAAAACAAAAACAAAGAAACAAAATAGCCTAAGCATAATTTTGTAATGTTTCCATTATAAAATATTAAATTCTCATAGGCAGAGCTAGGGAAATGGCTCAGCAGTTAAGAGCATTGGCTATCCTTCCTAAGGTTGCAGGTTAGATTCCTAGCACCCACATGGCAGCTCACAACTGTCTTTAACTTCAGTTCCAGGGGATCCAGTGTCCTCTTCTGGCCCCTGCAGGCACTAGGCACACAAGGGGTGTACACACAGAGATATATATGCACAGAAATAAAAAAATAAAATCTTTAGACCAGGCTGGCCTCGAACTCACAGAGATTCACCTGCCTCTGCCTCCTGAGTTCTGGTATTAAAAGTGTGCACCACTGCTGCCCAACTTAAAATAAAGTTTTAACAACAACAACAGAAAAATCTCATAGGCATACAAAGTTGGCACAAGCCAACTAAAGCAAGCAGGCAACTTCACCGTGAACACATGCCAACATTCTGCATCATCTTAAATCAAAGCCGAGGAATCGTTTATCATATCTATTATTGTTGTGGCTTTGAGCGGAAAAGACTAACTAATTCAAGTTTGGAATGCCGCATTAGGATGTCAACATGAACTTGAAGTAGTTTATAGGATCACTTAGAGAGTCCAAAGAGAATGATTTGTTTGGTCCATGTTTTCTCTTAGCTATTCGGAATTCTTGAGAGATTTTAAAAAGAATTTAAAACACTACAGTGAAGTTAGTGTCCATTAAAAGCCTACTGACAAGAAGTTGGCAAAAAGGCAACGAGCTAGAGCCTAGAGTTTCTGAGACAACGGCCCTGAACTTGCCTAGCCAGCTGAGCTGGGCTCAAACAATAAATTGGAGAGCATTCCAGAATGTGTGTGTGTGTGGTGGTATAACTTCTCTGATGACCATATGGGTCATAAAAATGTGTGTGACAAAACCAAACCCAGAGCTGGAGACATGACTCAGTTGGTAGAGTGTTGGCCTAGCACACAGACCTTGGGTTCTATTCCCAGGTTCACATAAACCACGTTTTGCCGCTAGTACACGCCTGTAATCTCAGCACTCAGCACCAGAGGCAAGAGACTCAGACACTCAAGGTCATTTTTGACTACAGAGCAGTACCAGGCCAGCCTGGGTTATACACACCCTGTCAAAATAAAAAAGAAAAGAAAGAAAAAAGCTATTATTGTGACTGAGGGTGTTTAAGAAGTTACGGCACAGACATTTCACAGAGGATCCTAGCAGCAAACAGACGAGCAACCGCAACTTCAGCACCACAGGGACAGTTCCATCTGCCACAAGACAGTGTGTCTGTCCCTGAGTGAGGGAAGTCCTGTAGCTAACACCAGCATTTGTACCTCTGCGCCAGTGACACGGGATAGTGGGGGAAAAAAAACAAAACCAAAAACAGGTAAGATGGGCAGACTTAAAATTCTATTAAAACAGCCGAAGGGGAGCAGCCAGTGTAAGACATGGGGAGAAGAAGCTGGTTCAAGCCCAACGCAGAGAATCCTTCGATGAGAAATCATGGTTTTGGGGTGTGGAGGGTCAGGTCTCGTGCTGAACCCGCCCCACAGAGCCCACTTGTCATTCCCTGTAAACCCACTTGCAAACCTCCAATGTCAAGGCCGGGCCATTCCCTTTGTAACCTTAAGGGCCTCAGTTTTCATGTTCCCAATACTGTATCTGATTGTTTAAATGTTGCTCATCTGTTGTTAATTGTAACGAGTTTCTGTCTCCAAACCCTGCATTTTTCCCTAACTGGAATCAGGCGTTTGGCTTCTGCTTCCAAGGTCACGCAGCCCGGAAGCTTTGTTCCTGACTGGGAAACCGGAGCTGTTGCTCCTTCTCTCTGCTGCTCATAGCTGCAGACGAATTCTGCATGGGAGACAGGGTCTCACTCTGCAGCTCAGGCTGACCTGGAACTCGCAGCAATCGTCCTGCCTCAGCCTTCCAAGTTATAGGATCATAGGTGTTTACGTCTTCAAAGGCTGTTCCAGGGCTTCTGACAATGGGGGGTTATTTTCTTTAAACCATTCTTGTGTGTGTGTGTGTGTGTGTGTGTGTGTGTGTGTGTGTGTGTGTGTGTGCATATCTATGCCATGCATAAATATGCCATGCACACTGAGGTCAGAGGTTGATGCTTAGTGACTTCCTGGATTGCTCTTTTCCGTGTTTTCTGTGACAGGCTCTCACTGAACGTCAGTTAGGCCCAGGACCCTCCTGTCTCGGTCCCCTCTTTGCGCTTGCTGCTGTACCCAGCTTTACACATGGGTGCTGGGGATGAACTCAGGTAAGGGAAGGAGGGAGAGAGGGAGGGGGGAAGAGGTGGGAAAGGAGGGAGAGGGCCCAGGTCAAAATCTGCTCAAGAGTACATCCCAAGGACCTACTACCAGGCCCTGCCTTCTGAAATTCCTGCCAGCTCCCCATAGGCTAGTAAGTTAGGGATCCATCCAAGGCTTTCGATTCACTGCACTCCGCTTCTGGACTGCGGAGACCATGTGACCAGCTGCTGTCAGCTCAGGCTTCCTTCGCCATTATGAAGGAGAGCTGAGCTGTCACTGAACCAAGCTTTTTGTTGAGTCATGCAAGCTATAGCCTTTCTGACTGAATTTCACACCTAACAATACGGACACGGTGAGTGGAAGCTGAGCTAACTGACAAGACACCACCCTGATCCCTTAACCCGCAGCCATCACCACAACATCCTCCTCCCTCTGTGAGGTCACCCTTCCCAGAAGGATAACTAAGGACTCACCTGGTCTAACAGGAAGCTGGTGAGCCCGGCCCCTAGTCTAACTCAGGCTTGGAGCATCAGACTCTTGAGACCTTGGCAGTGATGGCTGAGACCACCCCAAAGAAACGTGAAGGAGACAGAAGTGATGGACCAGCACTCATGAAGACAGGAACATTAGAGCAGTCTAGCATCCACAGGGGTGGTCAAAGACCAAAGACCGTACCCCTGGACTTTCAGCCCTTATACATGTATGTATGCATTTAGATACAGGTCTCATGCAGACCAGGTTAGCTTCCAACTAACTGTGCAGCCAGGAATGAATGACCTTGGTCCTCTGGTCCCTGCTTCCCAAGTTCTGGGATTACAGGTCTGAGTCACCACCTCCACTTTCACATGACGCTGGGGACTAACTCCAGAATCTGGTGCATAGTTGGAAAGGGCTCTACCAACGACGCTATACCATCAGCAGGACCTTTGCCTTTGAAATTGGTATTTCCATCTTGTTTGAAATCTTCTAGGCATTAAAAAGACAGGAAGCTTCCTTTCGACTTCTGATAGTACAATCTCTGTAAAGGCTACACCCTCTGCTGCAGTGTTGAAGGCTTGGCACTATGGAAGGTGATAGAACTAAGAGGCGGAGCCTGGCGGGAGGTCAGAGGTCACTGAAAGGTCCCAGCCTCTTCCTTTTCTTGGCTTTCCTGGTTATGAGGTAAGCCAATTTACTCTACTGCTCTGTCCCACTCTGATATGTTGTCTTGACACAGGCCAACTGCCCGTGGAATGAGCCCTCCAAAACCATGTGTCAGAACAAACTCTTCCTTCTTATAAACCCAGGGTCTTCATGATTTGAAAAGAAGCCGGAGTTCTCTGGTCACCAAGGAGGGTCATTATGTAGGCAGAATGTTCTGCCAAGAGACATTTCTCGAGAAGACGGGGTGTTATCTTTCATGGGGCAGAAGTGCTCTGCAGGATTTGGATGTTATCACGTTCTTAACTGAAGGGTTGGCTTGGGCCGGAGCCTGTTGGCCTTGGCATACATTCTGGGAGTCCTAGCTGTTACCTGGCAGCTACAAGGATGGTAGGTGTTGAGGGTTAAGTTATTGTAAAAACTGGGGAGAGCCCCAAGGCAGCTTGGCTCTTTTTTTTTTGGTTTTGTTTTGTTTTGTTTTGTTTTTCGAGACAGGGTTTCTCTGTGGTTTTGGAGCCTGTCCTGGAACTAGCTCTTGTAGACCAGGCTGGTCTCGAACTCACAGAGATCCGCCTGCCTCTGCCTTCCAAGTGCTGGGATTAAAGGTGTGCGCCACCATCACCCGGCCAGCTTGGCTCTTTTAAAAAAATTTTTTTGAATTTGTCTTGAGACAGGGCCTCACTCTGTGATCTCAACTAGCCTCAAACTTGTGATCCTTCTGCCTCAGGCCCCTGAGCAACTAGAGAGAGCTTGGGTTTCTTGGTCTGCAGCACTCCAGCTCTCTAGACACACCACTCCTATCCCACCCCACCCCCGGGGCCTCTGAGGTGCCCTTCAGTACACACTCTACGAACGTTCTCAGTAAAGTATTAGAGCTAGAGTGATTCTCCTAGTGTCGAAGGTGCCACAAAGTCACCCTCAGGCACGGTCTGCTGAGGAATGCAGGAGCAAGATACCAACACCAAGGGAACTCTGTGAATGAGACAGAGAGGATCAGGCTATGCTGTTCAGAAGACAGAACCCCTTACACATATGGCTGATCTGAGGATCCGCGAAGAGATCCCATCCAGGGGATGAGAGTCGCCAGGAGCACAGCGCCTAGGGGGCCTCAGAGTAGAGTATCTCAGCTGTTTCAATGCTTCTGCCCCCATGGCAAGCCACAAGGGTTCCATTGCCATGGAACTCTTTGGGGTGAAAGTCCTGATGGCAGAACGTTTTGGCCATCACAAAAAGTGTGACAAAACTTTTCTGGGGAACAGCAACACACACACACACACCTACTCACCCCAGACAGGATGGATGGGGACAGACCAAAGTATGGATACCGCCAAAGTCCAGCTCGGTGAACCAGTGAGTTTTATTTGGGTTACTTACAGTAGGGTGAGTGAGGGTTTACCTACAGAAGCAGATATGACTCAAAGACAGCTGCATCATCAAAGTCCACCCCAGCAAGGTGACAGCTCGCAGAGCTGGAAAACCTGGAGCACACTGCACAGCCTGCAGGCTGCTCAATGGGTTGGAGAGTGTCCTGTCCAAGTGATTCTGGTCTTAACCTCTTCCAGACAACTCAGGGTTTCTGCTTCTTCCAGGCAGCTGGTCTCCCAGTCTTCACATCTTTGCTTGTGTGAGAGTCTTCTTTGCAGCTCAGTTTCCTTCTGTCTGAGGTACTAGGGTGGGGTGGGGGGGGGGGCGACGACTCTCCTTTTATTGCTTACTCTGGCAGGGAGGGGCCTAGTGGATCTGCTCAGTTTCAGGGTCTTCCTGAAGCTAGCTAGCTTGAGTTGTTTACCTTCCCGCTTAAGGAGATTTCCTGCGGGATGGAATGTTTTTAATCTTGGAGGAAACTGTTACCCCACGTGTGTTCTCACGGCGGCGCATCCCACACTCGTGACAGCCCTCCTTAAATAGAACTGTCGTCAACAGACTGCAGCCTACACAGACATTCAAATGGTGCGGATTCTGCTAAAGGCAAAACAAAAGGAACAAGAAACCTGGTGCTAAATTCTAGTGTTTCAAAGTTGACCCTTTCCTATTTCACGGAAAGCATATCTAATGCAGTCTGGGGGTCTTGATAGGATCCATTTTCTCTGCCAGTCAAAGAATTAAAAGACAGGGAATCTGGAGGGCAACAAATGGCAGCAGAGAAACCTCAGGCACCATAGACTGAACCAGCAGGTGAACAAAGGTATTTCTTGGGTGTAAGAAACACACACACACACACACAACACACACACGGCAAAGCACAGAGAAAAAGCCTCCCCTCCCCCGCTCCCTGTGTTGTGGAATCCGAATCCACTGGGAAAAACCAGAGATTTAGCCTCAATTCAGATTTAGATTAAATGAATCTATTCTTCCTGCTAGCTGAAGGACGGGCAGCCTTAGAGCCAGACAGCAAGCCTGGAGGAAGTGGGGCATAAGATGGGGTCCTAAAGGGGACACCAGAAAGGTGTGTATTACAACTCCCCATGAAACCCACAGGTGGGCCGGCAAACCTCTACTCCTTCAGCTGGTTCTTACTTTCCCACTAGATAGTAATAAAAAAGACATTTCGTCACTTTCCCCCAGTGATAAGCGGATTTTACAGAAGGAAGACAGCTGTTGATGGCTCTATTCTTATCTCACCTGCCGGCCAGGAGAACCTCCCAGGCATTCCGGAGCAAAGGGTCAACAGCCCTGAAGGGACGCTTGGCTCCACATAAAGTCTCTTTAGTCATCACAGGGGACCTGTGTAAGTTATTACCCAGGTCTGAGGCTCTAATGACTGGGATAGAGGAGTTCGTTTCCGGCTGGCGAAAACACGGTGCTGGAAGTTAGGGCTGGCTGTCGCATCCCCACCTCAGCAGTGGGGGAGCTCGGAAGCCATCAAACCCAATTTCTTCCCGAGGACTGGGGTTTTGAAGCCTCTGGAGAGATTTCCTTCCTCATGTAGGGTTGGTCCGTTTGAAAAGAGTTACGGTGGTTAATTGGCCCGGAACTGTTGTGTGTCACGTATTGATCATTTCAGCCTTGGACTTGTTGAGCCTGTCTGTCAACAGGGATCTTCTAGTGGGAGCTGGAAGCCTACAAGGCCTTTGTTTATGCTATCAGACTTTTGTCTCGAGTCAGAAGAATGAGGAAGACGGCTGCCTTGGCAATTCGCCACCTTTATTACCTGGCCGTGGCCCTGTCTAATTCCTCAGAGAACTTAATCACTTTGAAGATAAACCATAAAAACCCTTGAGACAGTATTTTAGTTTCGGTCAGGTGCATTGCATGAAATCTTTTCTTGTGAGATCTATTTTCCACTTATATATTTATATAAGTCTTACATATTTATACCTTAAGTCCAGACAGGTCATTTGTTAGGTCCAAAGGGGAAACTCCAAGCAATCTAAAAGAGGGCAGGCTGGGCTCTGCTCGGGCTGGACTACAGGATTGCTGGTGGCACTCCTTCCCCAGGGACCTGTGAAATGGTTTTCTGTCTACCAGGCAGAACCACTATTGAGTTGTACCTGTGGCTCCAGGCTCCTCTGGTCCCTGTGGACATACCTATACCTATGGTATAGAAGGCCACAGCCTGCCCCTCCAGCCCCCACCTCCCAAGCCCATTTCCCCAGGACCGTAAACTTCCTCGCTGTTCCAATTCGCAGGATCCCCTCCCCCTGAAGCTACTGAAGCTACTGGTTTTTCTTTATAACCCAAGAGGCTTATCTATAATAAAAACCTTCTTCCCACCCAGGGATTGGCCAGTTCAGTGGCTTCTCTGCATCCTTGCTTACACCATGGAGGGCACTTATAGATATAATCATTGTATACTCACTTTATTGAAAATGAAAGGAAGTGACACCTCTAATGGTGTCATCACTGTGCTAAATCTGATGGTTACTTATGGGTCATAGAATATTTTGTTACAAACTGTTATGGGGTGCCCACCAGAGATGACCACTTGGATATAGTTTATAGCCAATTGAAAGTCTTTATTCCAGCCAGCTGGGCCTACAGTAAGATGTTGGGAATCCAAGTGTAGCCCTGAGTATTTAGATCAAGGGACTTTTTAAAGGCAAAACCCACATCTTGGACTATCTGCAGTCACAGGGGAAGTTTGTACAAGCAAGCAGTTGTACAGAAGCTAAGGTAAGTTAGCTGGTAATCGTCCACGGAGTCCTTCATCAAGGAGATCAAATTCTACTTATAAAACCACCTGAGACCTGAATAAGGCAAATTCTATGGAGCCTTGACTTCCCACTGGTGGGGCTGTCCTAGGCAGAGTCATGTCCTAGGGAAGCAGCCATGACCCCTTACAAAAGGCCTGCTCAATTAGAATTGTCTCGTGGGGCATCAAAGGCGCCCAGAGAGTCTACACAGTACTCCTCGGGGTTCCATAAATCACAGCAGACATGGAAAATAAACCACACTCATTGCTCAGTGGTACCCCAAGGGCTCAAAGGCCTGCAAAGTCGTCCAAATCGACAAGGCCTATCATACCATGGTGGAATTAGCCCAAATGGCTCAACAGATCCAGAAGTGGCTGAGCAAGACTCTGAAAGACAAAGCCAGCAAGCAAAGGCAATCACTAACAATGGCTCGAAAAGAGCACAAAGTGTTACTGGGCTTGGGCAACCCCTTACAAGCCATGCTCCGCCACAATCATAGATAATTCAAAACACTGAATTAATCATGAAAAGCCCCAGACCGACGGGGAGGCAAACTGGGAGGTGTGCTGGCTGTGAGCTCACCAAGAGCTTCCTCAAGAATCCAAAACATAATCCAAATTCTCATCTCCTCCTCAAAGCAGAGTGTGGGGAGATGGGGAACACCCTAGGGATAAAGTGACTCCCGTGTGGTACTCTTCTATCTCTCCTGTCTACCTGGGGTCAACCTGCCGACAGAATGAGTCTTCTCTCTCAGCCACAACTTGCCAAATTGGTCATCAGTCCCTCATAAGCCAGCACTGGGCAATCAACCTCATCAATTAAAGGCCAATTAAAGAGACAATTCACAGTGGAAAGTAGATAAAAAGAGATGCGGTCAGTATGGCCACACTGAGAAGGGGAACAAAGAGGTCCAGTGACTGACCCTATCCCCCCAGTCCACCTTTAGGATCCTGGCATGAGCCTTAGGTTTAAATAGAAGGAGAGTCAGCTAAGCAGTCTCAGTCAAGGTGTGGCCCCACCCACAGTAGACATCTGCATCATCTGGGCTCCAGCCCTTCCTGCAAGGCGATCTGAAAAATTGTCGGCATGGTGGGAAACCTCTTCCTGGCAGACAAACTCCCTTCTGGCTGGCACCGGGCTTTGGCGTTTTCTTTCCCCAGTGTGAAATTCCTGGGGAAATTCCATTTCTTGGGGTCTTTGTCTCTGAAGTAAAGGGAGGGGCGCGGTGCCTCTTCAGAACATCTTTTGAACACACACACACACAATACTATCAGGAACAGAGTCAGCTGTGGAGCTGAGGAGCTCCCCTGCCAGGCACTGGCCTTATCTGGTTCTAGCGTTTCGTACCACAGCCTCCAGTCTTGCCTTTTGCAATGGGAATATTTCTTTTGTACCACTGAATATGGAAGTCTGTAACTTTTAAAGCATATTTTGAATAGGCCCTCACAGAAGAGACTTTGGACTTTTGATCACTGTTGGAATTGTTAAAGACTACAGTGGGCTCGTGAAATGGCTCAGTGGCTAAGCCCACTGGCTGTTCTTACAGAGGACCAATGTTCAGGTCCCACCACCCGCATGGGGCTCACAACCGTCTGTAACTCCAGTTGCAAGGAATCCAATCCCATGGCTTCCACAGGCACAGCACACATGAAGTACACAGTCAAAACACCCATATTTATAAAAAATAAATAAAAATTAAAGTGATGTGTTTTGGTGTCTGATTGACAAGATGTGGAGTCACGAGGACCAATCTCATTGTCGACGTAATAAGATTTAGGCTGACCATGGAAGCACACCTGTGTGTGTCTCAGTGAAGGCTTTTCTAGAAACATCTAAAGAGGCTGGAAGACCCACTCTGAATACAAGTGCCCCGTTCCACACAGTGGAGTTCCCGTCTGAATAAAAAGGAAAAAGCGAGTGAAAGACCAGCATTTCCCTTTCCGCTTCATGACTCAAGAAAACATGACCAGCCACCTCCCTCTCCTGCTACCAAACCTTCCCCACGAGAGACTACACCCTCAAAAGGCACCAATACTTGAAAGGCAAACTCCCTCCGGAAGTTGTTTTTGTTAGGTAATTGTTAGAGCCGTGAGAAAAGCAGCTAACACATGAGTCTCCGTGTCTGGGGATGAACTGTGGCAGCTGCCACAAGGATGGTCAGAAGTCCCACAAAAGCCAAACTTATGGTTCTTGGAAGGCCAATGTGTTACGGTCGTCTAGGCGACAGAAAAAACACACACACACACACTCGCTTTGTGACCTCTCAGACTCTGTACTATGAACCTTCCTTCCTTGGGAGGATAACTCGGAATTGGTTATTCCAGGCTGGAGGTGACTCAGAGTAAGGACCGGGGCAGGAAGGGTGGGTGGGTCTGCTGGGACTGGGGAGCACACAGTCTAACTTGGCAGAGGGATGGTCAGCAGAGCTAGAGCGTTCTCTATCTTACTGGCCATGGTGTTCCGTGGGCTCTCACACCAAGGCCACGCTGGTCACAGGGTTAGGGTTCTGCTATTCATTTACAGTTAGTAAGTACACTGGGACCTGGGAGGGGTGTGCAGGAATAGCAGCTGGCAAGTATGAGGACCTGGACCCAGGCATGGAGGTACAGGCTTGTAATCTCATTGCTGGACCAGTGGGGACGAGTAGACCTGTGCAGTTCTCTGGGGCTCAAAAGCCAGCCAGGCAGCTTAACCTCCCTGGCAAGTTACAGACCCATGACTCTGTCTCATAAAAAAAAAAAAAAAAAAGTGGATGTCATCAAAAGAAGGGCACATGAGTTTGTCCTGCCTCCACACGTATGTGTGTAGATGTGTGTGCATCTAGGTGTACTTACATATGTACAAATTTAAACTAGTACATTGGAATGTGGCAAGGAAAAGAAGGGAGGGAGGGGGGAGGGAGGGAGGGAGGGAGGGAGGGAGGGAGGGAGGAAAGAAGGAATTCTTTTCAAAGGAAAATGGTTCCATGACCAAATAACCAACTTAACATCTGTAGGACTGCCAGGAGCCCTCCTGCCCCGCCACAGCCACCCCCTCTGCCCCCAACCTTGCTGTCTAAGAAGCTCTTCGCCCACATGCCTGGCTGTGTCCCTCTGTGTCCTTCCTTCCCCAGCTCCCTCTCCTGGCCACCTGCTCTGGGGCTTTCCTCCCAGTTCTGGCTCTGGGGTTTCCAGACCACCAACCCTTGAGTGGTTTCCATTGTGGTCTGGTTAAGAAACTGGCAAAGAAATCCAACCCAGCCTGGTCTACACCGTGAATTTTAGGATAGCCAGGGCTACATAGAGCCACCCTGTCTCAAACAAAACAAAACAGAGTTATCCCTTCCTTATAAGGCCCCTAACACCAAATAAAGTACAATTCCATCAAAGTCACCCTGAGGAATCAATGATTGGGGGGAGGGGCTTGCTTATAAAACATAGGTGACCCCAAAGCAGGAATCCCCGGAAAGTCTATACCTGCCATGGATTTACGTATTGGCTGGGGCTGAGTAGCTGGAATCTCAGGGGAGTGTCAAAAGCCCCTCTTAAGCCCCTCCTATGAGGCAACAGCACCAGTCATGGGTCCACTGAGAAGGGAGCTTGCAGGCAGCCACAGGTGATCTAATGAGAATGGCGCCTTTCTCTGGAAGACTGCACCAGTACCACTGTGCATCCCCACAGGAATGTGAGGGAGGGGAGCCAGGGCTGTTTGAAGCGTGAAAGTTTACAGGAGCCTGAGAGCTGGCCATGGACCTGGGGAGGCAGGTAGCGAGAGGATCCCCTTACCTGAGGAGCTCAGGCTCCAGGCTCCGTTGGCTCCACGTGGCAGACATGCTGCTTGAACTCACAGGTGTGGAAGAAGCCAGCAGGAGGGTGCAGCATCACCTGGGCTCTGCCCCTGTGCCCCTGCAGCAGGCTGAGAGGTGCTCCTGGACAGTCCTCAGAACTGGGAAGGTGACTGTTTGGAAAGAGGGCTTTCATTGGGATCGGCTAAGAGTTACCATGAAGTCCCCCTCCTCTCCACTCCCTGAGAAGCTGGGATCCCCGTGCCCACACTTAGTCTCTACAAGATCAAGAGGCTCAGAGCATAAGAAAAATGGCTGGCCATATACAATGTTCAGGGAACTGGAGGAATTCGGGGAATACTATCATCTGTGGGGTACAAAAAAAAAGGGAGAAGGAGAGCCACCAGGTCCCACCAACACTATGATCCAGACTGCTACTGCTGAGGGCCCCCTCCACTGCCCAGAAGCTGGACTAGGACATCTGTGATCTGGGTGGTGGGGGTGGGATAGGTGGAGTGGGGGTTCTCCTGAAAGAGGAGCAGGTGGGAGGGGCCTTAGGAGCAGGGACTCCTCCTCCTCGGAGAAAGTGGTGTGCCTCTTCTCCACTGCTGTTTCCTCTTGGCGATTCCTCGCTTTCTCCCCACCCAGGGAAACTCCATTACTGGTCTGGGAACCCCTTGCAGGAACACATGTACATCTGGCTGCCACAGAGAAGTGCGGGAGGGCTGACCTCTCCCTGTGCCCACTGGTCCTGGATCTGACCCACTCCACATCAAAGAAGACGGTGTCCTGCCTGAGCCCTGGGGTGGGAGTGGCGGCAGCGGGGTGAGGGGTTCAGAGTTGGTATCCACTCTGGGAGTTATCTAGGGTCAGGACAGGAAGCAGCCAAGGCTACAGTTTGTTCCTGACTGTCCCTTGATGGGAGACCAGTGCTGACAGAGGCCTAGATAGAAACTCCACAAGGAGGCTGCACTTTCTGGACCACCTCAGTTCGGTCGCATGACACCTGTAACCTGGGAGTCACATCTGTGCTCTTCTGGCATGGGGCTGTGGTGTAGCCTCTTGCCTGACTTTGCAAACTCAGCCTGGAGGTGAGGTTGGAGGTGAAGAGTCTCCTGGGTCCTGGAGGCAGGAGCAAGTTTGTGGAACACCACAGCATGCTTCCCACCACACCAGAATGGGTGAGGTCTCCATTCGTCCTGACCGCTCGACTTGTCTGGAACCTTCTGTCAGGCCAACAGAGTCGCAGGGAACGCCACCATCTAAGACCCCCACCCCTCCCTGTGCCCAAATCATCTGACAGCATGTTTTCTGTAGTGTAACATGTAGTGTTACACACAGCAGGCCCTGGCCACTGGCCTCATCCAAGTTCTGTATTGTGGCTAAGTGTCAGTGTTTCGTGAGAGTTGGAGGTGGCTCTGGGAATGCATGCCGGTCGTCAGTAAGGACTCTGGGAACCTCCTTTGTCTCTGTCATCCCAGGAAGCAGGGATATGTGTGTGTGTGTGTGTGTGTGTGTGAGAATTAGGACAAGGACGACTTCATGAGCAGCCCTGTGCGCTGCCCTGGGGTCTTAAGGACACATGTTGGTCCTGCACATGCTCCTCTGCTGCCTCACTAAACACACGCACAACTGTCTTAGAAACTGTAAAGTGTTTGGGAACATCGAGAAAGCACCCAATCCATCACCTTTCCAGGTTTTAAAAGCAGCTCCATTTCCCAGGCTCAATCATGATAAATGTTACCTAGCAAGGATGCCCCACTGGGCTCTGCATGGGCTCTGGCCTCAGATTAGACATGGAGGTGGGAGGACAAGGTCCTAATGAGGTATATAAAGGGTACCGGTGGTAGGGGCCAGGACAGGGTGTCTGGTAACTCAGGGATCCCGTTTGTGTTTCTGGACCAGTAGGAAACACGCAGATGCCAGACTGCCTGGTTTATAGGCCCCCACTGACTCTTAGAATCACCTCATGGACCCTGAAGCAGCCTTTAGACCCCAGGATGGTCCTTCAGGACTCTTGTTTAGCGTTCCATCTACAGCAGTGGTTCTCCACCGCCCTAACGCTGTGACTTTTTGTGGTGTCCCCCAACCATGAAGTTATTTCATTGCTACTTCATCACTGCGGTTTTGCTACTGTTATGAGTCGTAACATCCTAGGGTTTCTGCATCATAAGTCACTGTATCATGTAACCATGTTTGGACCACAAGGAAAAAGTGACGTCACCCTAAAAATGGGATTAATTTGCCCTTTGTTTCACCCTAAAGATTTAAGCCATATGACTTGGATAACATTTGTGTCATGCTAAAAAATACTGACAAACTGGGCCAATCAAGTGGTTTAGCTTACGTGAGACAGTTTCTTTTTGTAAGTGACATTTAAGTTGCTTGAGTGGGAATGGGATACACACTAACACCTAGACCAGTGGGTCCCAGCCTTCCTAACGCTGTGACCCTTTAATTCAGTTCCTGATGACCACCCCCCCCCCGCCCGACTAAAAAATTATTTTCGTTGCTACTTCATAACTGCAATTTTGCTACCGTTAGTGAATCACAATGTAAATATCTGCTATGCAGGATATCCCACAAGGGGGGGTCGTGACCCACAGGTTGAGAACCACTGACCTAGATGGATTTTTAAACTAGCCTTACAGCCTAGACACGAACAGAAGGTGTTTGCATAAATCGGCAGGGAAAAAGCGGCCAGGCCAGGCTTGCTGTGTCTAGCCAGAGGAGCAGCAGCTTCAGGCTGCTCAGCATGCAGGGGTGGAAGAGCAGTTGAGTCATTGGCCTGGTGGATCCATGTCTGGGTGATGCACCATGTGCCCAGGGCGTTCCAGCACCCTTTGTATCTGTGCCAGCTGAGTTAAGCCGGCTATAAATCCTGACCTCGCTGGTGGGCCTCCAACTGTAACTCCTGCGCCTGTGCCTGCGTTACTCTCGGTACAGTTCACACACCACTGTACTGTATGTGAGCCAGGCAAGGGCCTGAAGATTGAAAGAACACACAAGAGACCTAGGTCATTCGAAAGGAGATCAGCCGAATGCGGTTTATTCAAGCTTAGAAAAATCCTTATATACCTAGCTGCTGCACAAGGAATTTCCCCCAGGCAAGTGGGAAATTGCCACACCCAAGAGGGAGTACACAATGCCCTACAGCTAATCACCAGGTGGTACAGAGGGAGCGCGGGAACAAATAGGATGTTTTAGCTGGCTGGCCAGAAACTGTCCTCAAGATGAAACCTAGGAGAAGGGGTAGACTCATGGGCCCTACAGCCGGCATCATGTCAAGATTCTTTGGGAACTTAAAGGAAAACTGTGAGACCAATATGGCAATAAATTATTATGGCCACATTACTACAAGTATTTTATAACTATGACAGGACTAACCTGGACATGGGGTCCAGGCATTGCAGAGAGCCAGGGCTGGGCAGGTGAAAGCCTAGTGAGATCTATCTCTCCTTGAGTCACTCTGGAGCAGAGAAGCACTCAGGCTGCTCCAGATGCTTATGTGTGTCACCTCCCCACATGCAATGGATATCATAGAAAATCAAACATAGCTGGGCAGTGGTGGCACGCACCTCTAATCCCAGCATTCAGGAGGCAGAGGCAAGATGATCTCTGAGTTCCAGGACAGCCTGGTCTACAGAGTGAGTTCCAGGACAGTCAGGGCTAACAGAGAAACTCTGTCTCGAAAACAAAGCAAAACCCCCAAATCAAACATTTCTATCCCTGAAGGAATGATGCTGAGGAGGCCGGCTGACTCCACATCCCCCCTAGAGAATCTCAGGAGCCCTGGTTGGGGATGCCTTCCTGTCTGAGATGATCCTAGAGGTGTCAGCCTATCCTCTAACTTCCTCCTTAACTGAGGCAGGAGGATACCATATGCCTCTGGTGCTTGGGGAGGTTGGGAAGTGTGGCATATACCACAGGGAATGAGGGACCACCAGCCTGTGGGCAGCAGGGATAATGGCCAGTGTAGCACACTTCATCCACTTGAGTTTGATGTCACCATAGCGATTCTGGGCTGGAGACTCCACTATCATCCTCAGTGAGAAGCTAAGGAAACTAAGGCCAGTCAGGTGGGAGAGTTGGCTCCAGGTCAAGCAGCCAGAAGCAGGAGAAGAGAGAGATCAGGCTGAACCCTGGGTCCTGGTGTCAGCCCCATCTCCCGGCTGTTGTGAAATATCAGTTGAAGATGTGTTACATTTGTTTATGCTGGGAAACATTCATTTAATGATGCGAAGATGTGTTGCATTCTTTTATGTTGCATTTGTTTAACTCTGTGAAGCTGTGTTACTCTGCCTGTCTAAAACACCTGATTGGTCTAATAAAAAGCTAGATGGCCAATCACTAGGCAGGAGAGGGATAGGGAGGGCTGGAAGAAAGAATAAATAGAAGGAGAAAAAGAGACGATGGAGGATTGAGAAAAGAAGGAGAGAAGGGTGCCAGGGGCTTGTCATCCAACTACACAGTCAGACAAGGAATAAGAAGTAAAGAAAAGGGCTGAAGAGATGGCTCAGCGGTTAAGATTGCTCTTCCAGAGGACTGGCTTCAACTCCCAACATCCATATGGCAGCTCACACCTGTCTGTAACTCTAGTTCCAGGGGAACCTGACACCCTCACACAGACATACACACAGGCAAAACACCAATAAACACAAAATAAAAATAAATTATTTTTTTTAAAAGTAAAGAAAACATCCAAACTGCCTAGGCTCCCACAAAGCCAGTACATGCGCGCTCTTTGGGCTGATGAGGGAGGGGACTTGATTGGGGGAGGGGGAGGGAAATGGGAGGCAGCGGCGGGGAAGAGACAGAAATCTTTAATAAATAAATAAATTTTTTAAAAAAGTAAAGAAAACATATACAGAAATAGAGAAAGGTAAAATCCCAGAGGCAAAAGGTAGATGGGTTAATTTAAGAAAAGCAGGCAAGAAACCAACCAAACTAAGGCCGGGCATTTATAAGTAAGGATAAGACTCCGTGTATTTATTTGGGAGCTGGGTGGTGGGCCCCTAAACTGCCAAAAACCAAAAAATAAAAAAAATAGCCACTACACCCAGCCTTGCAGTAGGAAGCCAAGGAGTGTGGTCTGTTGTCCTCTACTGGGCTCTGCAGGGGCTCCCCCCCCACACCTTAGGGGCTATCACTAAGGGTGCAATTGTTCCCTACGGGATTCCACGGGAGGCTGACTGCCCCACCACCCAAACTGGCTGCGGTCAGTGCCCAGTTTGCTTTACTGGGCAGGACACTCTCCCACTCCAGGCTGGGGTGCTACGGAAACCCTTCAGTATGAAGTTCACTTCCTCCCGCCCTCGTTGCTCAGGCTCCAATCTGAAGAAATAAAAGTCAGGCAAGTCCCTGCTGCTTCCCAGGGAAGTCCCAGCAAAGTCCCCATTCCTGCCCAGTGTGGGCAGCACGGGTAATTTTAGCCCAAATGGGAAAGGGGCTTTCTTTACTCCGGGAGGCTGGCTGGACAGACTGTGTCCATCACATGCTCTCCGCAGGCTCTCTGGCTGTTGTTCAAAGGCGGTGCAGCCATGCCTCCAGGCAGTGGGAAGGTTTAGTGGAGAGCCCACAAACACCTACGATGTAGTGTGTATGTGTGGGAGCAACTAGACCCCCCCCCTAGGCTGGCACCCTGTGATTAAATAGCACTAAAACACTTCCCTAGGGGAGAATGGTGGCTCACATCTGTAATCCCAGCACTCAAGAGGCTGAGACCACACACACATGAACTACCAGCTCCACTTATCTCTGGGGCTTGTCATTGTGCGTCTACCCAGCTGGTTGTCACTTGAGCTGTCTGAGGATACCAGAGCAGTGCTGCCTCCTGGAGCAGTGTGCCCTTCCAGTCACCAGTACCTTGACAGGAAGGCAAGACCAGAAACAATGTGGGGAAAGGACACAGAAAAAGAGGTACCCTGGGCTCCTGACTATAACAGGGATTCAGGGACAGACCCCTGGTTGCAGACAGCAACATTGGAGGAGCTTGGGTACATCCACAGGTCATCTTGAAGGTCACGATGTTTCCTCTGCTGTCCTGCACATTCTGTTCCTCCATTTTTATTTATTTGTTTGTTTGTTTGTTATGTCAGGGTTTCTCTGTGTAGCAGCCCAGCCCTAGCTGTCCTGGAATTCACTTATATAGACTAGGTTGGTGTGGAACTCAAACTCAGAGATCCGCTTCCCTCTGCCTCCCAAGTGCTGGGATTGAAGGCGTGCGCCACCACGCCTGACTCTGTCCCTCCATTTCTGCTCTGCTCATCAACCCCAAGAGGCCTGGTTCCTATTCAACAGGTCTGCAAGAGGTATGGTCCCTGGGCCCTGAGGCAGCAGAGATAGACAAGAGAGACCCCGTGGAGCCACGACTAGGGGTACTCCAACAAGTCAAGTGTGAAGAAAGAGGGGAACAGTTGTGGGAGAGACACCAAGCAGAGTGGTTAACACCAGAGGAGGGGTGGAGGAGTAGAGAAGACCTTTTGAGACAAAGGGAATGATCGTATGAAGATCCTGGGGCAGAGATGTTCAGACTTAGAGGGGTTTAGGTCAGAGCTCGATGGCCAAGGTGGGAGCTGGGGGCAGCGTACTCTAGGAATACGGCCTGAGCTGAGTGTAAGGACGTGCCACCCCAGGCAGACAAAGCTTCTACACGGGCAGGTGTCCCTTCGGGGCACCAGTCCTGCCAGCCAGCACTATCCCGTGCCTCCCAGCTGACCTGGAGACTCCACTTTCACATTCGGGGTTTCCCCAGGGCTGTCTCTGTGACAAGGCGTGTGTCTAGGAAAGTCCCTAGAGCCAAGAACCAAGAAGGAAAGTTCAGGCTTAGGCTGTGGTCACTTAGACTGTGGAATGCTGGACAGGAGCTAGTTGCTGGTCCTGCCTGTGTACACCAGGGTGCTCTGCGGTTGCCAGGTGTTATGTTTCTCTCTGGGGGCACTGGACCCCAGGATAACATTCCTTCCCCTCCACCCTCACTGGACCCAGCGGCTTTCTAAGGTCCTCTCCTCCAGTTGACTTGGGACATGGTCTACAGCTGCAGGGCCAGAGGCGGTAGCTCCCTGGGGCACAGGGTAAAGCAAAGGGGAGGGAAGCAGGTTGTACCCTAACTGTCCTTCAGAAGCTGAAGAGGGTGATGTAAGGGCAACCGAGAGACGGGGGGGGGGGGCAGGGGTATGGGCAGCATCTGCCCACAGAGCCTGCCATGGCCACAGAGGTCATCATTTGTTGACTCTGGAGCACATGTGCTCTTGCATCTGGGCCTCAGCGGGTCGCGAACAGAAGAGCCTGAAGCCAGGGGACGCAGCTAGAGTCCACAAGGCAGAAAAGGACGTGTGGTCCCCTACCTCACAAGAGGGGTCTTACCTATGACCTCAGCTAGGACAGTCTGACAACAGCCTCCAGCCCATTTCACAGTGACTAGCGACTTCTGGAATTCTCACATGACAGAAGCTGCTCCTCCACCATCTCTGGGGCACCCAGTCATCAGAATGAATGGAAGTAGACAGGGCTGAGCCAGGGATGGAAGGTCCGGTGTGGCCCAGGTGAAGAGGGCCACAGGGATGGTGACTGAAGGCAGCAAGGGGTTTATTAGGCCTGATACCCAGGTTGTCAAAACACAGAGATTAAAAAGTCAAAAATAAAAGGGCTAAAAATAAGACGGAAACCCCCACTCCTTAACGATCGTGCCCTGACTGCTTAGATCCTGGCCCAGTAATTGTGATGCCTCGTACGAAAAATTCAACCTCATCCCAATGACCCTAGCATCTGACCTCAAAAAGCAAAGACTTACTACCTCAGGATCGAGGTGCCCTCTTGACCTCTCTCCTGTGATACCACAAATATGGCCCAGGAAGTGAGAACAGGAGACTCACAGCTGTAAAAGGAACTCCATTCTCTCAGGAAGGCAATCTCTCTCTCTCTCTCTCTCTCTCTCTCTCTCTCTCTCTCTCTCTCTCACACACACACACACACACACACACACACACGAACACATGCGTGCATGCACACAAACACATGTTGTCACTTTCTGTGTTTTTGCCATGTCTGTCCTTCACTAAAAATTTTCTGTCTATTCTGGTCTGGTATCTGGGGGTCATCAGCGTGACAGACATCAGGAATAAAAGGCCACACAAAACTCAGAATGCCACCCTAAACTCCCATTAGCCCACTCGAGGCTGTGGGAAGCATGTCTGCACTGGGGGGCTGAAGGGCTAAGCCGTGTCGGGAAAGGGGGTGTGCTGGAATTTGAGTGTGCTGAGGGGCGAGGTAGGAGTGCAAGCGTGGTCTCCCTTGGCCATTTTCACTATGGATCCGAGTGTGTTCCTCTCTGTAGATTGTCCAGGGGTCCATAGCACCTCTGTAAGTAGAGGGAAGTGTGTTCATTGAGGCTGAGTCAGGCTAGGAGTCTCTGACGGGCTCGGGCCTTTCCTGCCTCTGCCGGAGAGGGAAGGACTCGAGGCCAGAGACTTCTGGCTCAGTTCCACTCAAGACTGCACCTGCCGTGGTCCCCAGAGGCAACTTTGGACACAGGAAGCCAAACAGTAGGGCAGGGGTAGGAATTTACGACCTCCCTTTGGGAAGATTAGAAAGTTCTGGAATGGCCACACAGCCATGCTAGTTACTCAATGCCACCAAACTGTACACCCCCAAACAGTTGTGCTAGACATGTATATTGTTATGTTATATATTTTCAACACAATTTAAAAAAAAATACTGGTTTGTAGAACAATTTTTTTTTTCCAGTAAAATATGGGGTGAACATCTGACGTTAGGAGCCATGGAACCTGGCCCCAGTGTTGCCTTCCTAACCTGCAAACATTGCTTAAATGGACTTCTGGCAAGCTGTTGGGGGCTCCAAGGAAACGGGAACTACTTTTGTGGTGTGGGTCATGAGTCAGACAGCTTTTACTACTACCCAGTCATCCTGAAATCCACACCAACACTCAGGCACTGAACACTTCCTAAATAGTCCTGAGACCAGAGACCAGACTTCCAGTGACAGATGACACTTAGCTAAGAACGTAAGAGCCACAGCCCAGCGACTGGGTGTTCTGGGGTTTTCACTCTACTGCTTTCCTGGGGCGCATGCCTCATTCACCTGTGTTTTTACGTGTTCTATCTGTGTCCGTGTGGAGCATGGCTAGTCAGGAAATGTGGTCCCTTGGTATCTCCGTCCACGTTGGTCTAGCTACCCAGAAGATGGCCTCTGAGCAGAAGTAAGCTCTTCCCCCACAGCCTGTCTCCAAACCTGTCCTCATCTCCAATAGTGAGGCCAGCAGGGTCCCTCCTGCAGTCTCAAGCCTCCAATAAGGGCACTGTGGAGCAGCCTACAGTTGAGTCTGGGTGTTGGCCGACACTGGTTCACTCCTGCCCAGATTGGCTCTGTCACTGCAAGCCTGGCCTCGCCTGTTCCTCCAGCAGGTATCCAACAGCAGGTTAGCAAGAGGACATGGCTTAGACTGAGCCAAGAGCTGTCATCAGGAGGGCATGGTCAAGTCAGCCCAGAAGCACTGGGGAGGAGGTTGGATGGGTGGATGCCACACACCCAGGCTTTGGAGTTGCAGAGGAAGGAAGGGGAGGGGCTGAGAGTACCTTGAGAACCCGCAGGCTAGAGTGTCCTCTTGCCCTGCCTTTTGGGGATCCTTGCTTTGAGTCAGCCACGTGGAAGCAGGGGAAATGGTGACAGTACCGTGTAGCCATGGCTGCCACCTGATCCCTGGTGAGCGACCACATGACTTGGGGACAGCCTTCAATGCCAGCACAGACATCTTGGCTTGACCCATGGCATTCCAGGACTTCAGAGATGGGACCTGTGCTTGTATCTATCATCTGGTTTCCCTCTAAGGGGGATTCTCCTTATTGCTGAGAGATGTAGAAACGGAGGCATGCTCAGATTGCCCTAACAGCTGCCCAGAGGTCCCTTACTCAAGCGCTCTGGCTCTGAACACCAGGATGGACAGGGTGCTGCACGGCCCCTGGTGGGCGGGGGGCAGCAGCTGGTTTCCCTCTGAGGTGAACCTTGTGGCAGTACTGCAGATATTCTAGAGCCCCATATTCAAAGGCACTTCTTGGAGAATGGTTAGAGTAACTTCCAGAAGCTCCTGTGAGTGGTATCTCCCCCCTCCCCCCCCCAGCCAAAGAGGGGCTGAAATATCTTGGCAGGCTCAGGCAGCTGTGATCTGTGTGTCCTAACAGATAAGCAAGTGTGTGGTCTAAGTTCGACACTCAGGGGCCAAAGATCCCTGTCTGCTGTTGTGAGCTCTAGACAGATGCGCTTAGGCCTGGCAGCCAACAGAAGGGATTTCAGTGTGGCTACCAATGCTATGAGTGGCGTTGACAACCCGGGGCCTCTCCTTGCTCGGGTAGGGTCTCCACTGTACAGGAGGCCTTATTCAGGATGGCTGCAGGACAAAGACAGGTCAGCTTCAATACAGCAAGGACGGGGAAAGACAACAGGGAGTTGGCGGGCTGCTGGAGGGATTGCCAACCATGGGGAAGGATCCGTGCCGAAGGTGGGTCATGGGCACAGACATCTAAGGTGTGTTGGAAGGTTGGTCATTATTTGAGGGTCACATTCTGAGGCCAGGGCAGCAGTCTTGTGACTCTATGTTACAAGGCCACATGCAGAAGCCATGTGAAGTCCAGGCTTCCTCAGGAAGAAGACTCAGAGCCTGCACTACGGCACTGTTGTCAAGTCACTCGGTTACGGTGTGAAGCTACTTACTACGGTGGAGAGCTGTCCCTGCCGCAAAGTAGGAGGCATGCAGAGGCAGATCAGTGACACTAGAAGGGGGGTGCGGCGGGGGGGGGGGGGGCCAGGTATCTGCATTTGCAGAGGCTCTCCGAAGAGACACTGTTCAAGGGCATGCTGGGGGTGTACCTGGGAGCCTTTGCCATGTCAGTGAGACCTCGTCACAAAAAGGTTCCCCCCAAAGCATAGACTGTCAAAAAACAAACAACACAACAACAACAAAACCGCACAGAAGCAGGCACGAGGAATCTCTTTTTGATCTGTTGGTCACGAGAGTCTAAGATACCTCCAAAAACAACACAGGCTATTGCTGTGGCCCTTGGTGGCCTTCCAGAGGTTGAAGGTAAGTCTTTGTTGCAGAAAACACCATACGTTTTGAACACAGGACTTCTCCGCGAGGACTAGCTTTCATAGAACCAGAACATGCTATACATACTGCCAAGGAAAGGAAGAAATCCAACAGTCCTTCCCAGCTAGGACACCTAGAATCCACGACAGCATAGTATGATATCCATAAGGGTGCAAAAGTGGTCCTCGTATCTTGGTAGTGACCAATAGCTCTCGGTTAGGCTTAAGGCTGGCTCAACTAGAGAGAAATCATGCCTGTTACTGGAAACCCACGCAACTACCTGAGGCTGGGGAGGTCACGGGTGATAGAGGAGAGCCTGCTGTTGCCACTTCACTAAGCCAGCACACTTCCTAACTGCATTCTAAATACTGACAACCGCAGATAAGCCCAGCTCTCACCACCCATCAAAGACTCTTCTCTCCGCAACAGATGGAGACCATTACAAAAACCCACAACTGATCAAAATGCAGAGATTAACTAATCACGAGGAGCCCGGGCCCAGTGGATGCATCTACAATGCAACCCTTGCATCTTAGGCTTAGGGATCGTCTCTGAAGAGAGTGGAAGGATTCTAAGAGGCAGAGCACCAGGAAATCTCTCGTGAGATTGTGTCTCCTTGAAACGACAGGGGAACGTCACTCGTGATACGTCAACAACATGGCCACCTAAACAAGACCTGAACAAGGACACCACCAACAGACACGCTAACATGGAAGGGGGAGATCGCACAGGGCCCCACCCCGAGACAAAGAACCGCAGGCAGCCAACAAATGCCGAGAGCGGGAGAATTCATCTTCCCCAGAGCCCATTCCCTTAACTGGTTATCTGATACCATCTGGTCAGCCCCGAACCCATATACATATAAACAACACTAAACAGACTCAGCAGGTTGTATTTATACAGCTAGGGCCATTCCACAGAGAAACCCTGTCTTGAAAATCCAAATAAAATAAATAATAAATCAAAATAGATAAGAGACGATAAGGTGGCAGCAACGACCTGTGTCTCAGAGGGAAGTTACAAGGGTACCCCCAAGCTCTGAGCAAACACCGCAAGAGAACTACATCACTCTGAAATCCAGAGTGAAGAACAGGTGACAGACAGCTGGGTGCAGGGAGGCTGGGCCTGACCCTGCCTGTGCACACCTATCTAGAGCAAGGCTAGCCCAAGCCCCCTTGGGGCCCCAGCTCCCGTTGATCCAGAGTCCAGCTGACCTCAGACATTCTAGGAAGTGTCCCTGCTTCCCTGGCAACAAAGAAAGGGGGAAGGGCCTCTGCTAGAGCCAGCTGATCTCCAGTGCATGGTGGACTTTGCCTGGGCCATAAAAGAAGAGGTCACAGAGAGTGGGGACTCACTGTAGTGAGCTCTGTGGACTCCTAGGGAGGCTGTGGGGCCTCCTTGCCTAGGTCCAGGCCAGCTAAGCTCCCTGGGCCCAGGGGAGGACCCCACACTAACTGGATTCTGTGCGCCCGTGATGTCTGTTCTCTCTCTGTCAACTGTGTCTCTGGTGACTCATTTGATAAAGAACTGGTCTTTCTTGTCCCCAATCGAAAGAGTCCCTGGCTGGGAATCCCCTGAGAAGATCAACTTCCTCTCCAGACAGCGTGGTGGTGACCGTGACTGTCTCCCCGTCACCTGCTCTGCGGTCAGGTAGCACCTGCCCTGGCCTGGCCCTCCATAGGAACCTCTGGGTCAGGTGAGGGGTCAGGAACCATGGGAGGCTCCCAAAGGCATAGGGATTTACCCTGTACATCACAATCCAAGTGTTCAAGCGAAGATACACACACTGCCCTTCCCATAGGTGACCACCCGGCTATCCCACTGCAGAGGCTGCAGGGGAGAGCGACTTCCCTTCCCAGGAGCAATATTTCCCTGTCCCTCATCCATTACCCATGACCCTGTCACCAGCATCCAGCAAGCGAAGCTGAGGCCACCAAGACTTCCCTAGTCTTACTTTCTCCAGGTCTGTGGGTGAGAGAAAGATGGGGCGTCCTGCTCACGCTGCTAAGTTAACTCAGGTCCCCTATGGAATCAGTCCTGGACAGGATTACCTGTCCCTTCCTTCCCACTTCCTTCCTCACTGCCATCTTTCCTCTGCACTGGGAACCCCTCCCTTCTCTTGACTTGGTCACCTGGGGACCTCACAGGTGGCTTATGTCAGGAACAGTGATGTCCTTTGGAAGTACCAGGTCTCTTCTGAACGTGACTGTATCCTTGGTTTCCTCATATGAGTACTGCAGAAGACCAGACTGAAACAGGTCCAGCCATACAGAATGTGCAGAGCTGGGCATCCCAATGGGGAGGGGGGACATCACTGCTATGGCTGAAGTTCCAATGTGTGTCCTTTGCTATGGTAGCATAGTAAATTAATTTCGAGGCTTAATCCAGACAAATCAACAGTGTTCTGTGTCATTTTTCAATCCAAACGGGCCCAGTATCTCCCAGACACTGCCTGGAGTCCTGGGGCACCCATAGAGGCCAGAACACAGCCTTTCTGTGACAGACCCCTGGAACTTCCTGTTTGGGGCCTTGTCAGAAACACCAAAAAGATGCTCAATGTGAAATATTTTAGTACTTCTGCTATTTGGCTCAAACCAGGAAGTTCAAGGATGCATGACACAAGACAGAAAACAGTAAAAGAACATTTAAAAAATACTGAAAAGATGCTTTAATGTGAGGACAATCCAAACAAATTCCCTTCCTTGTCTGGAAGACTAACACCCTTCTCTCTCGGAGCCAGGAGCTAAGGGCACACATGGGTCTCTCAGGAAGCTGCAAGCAGAGTCCAAGAGTTAGGGGGTTAACAGCCCTGCTGTGCGATGGTTTCCTTCAGGAAGTGCTGGCCCTGTCACAGAGCTGGGTCTTGGTCCATGTCATCTGGTAAGACAGATAGGCCCACACAATCTAGGGGCCCAGTGGCTCCTTGGAAACTAAAATGAAGGACATGAGCCAACACTGGGGGTGTTTTTGGCAGTGTCTGTCCTGTGAAGTATCCTGAACCGCTGTCCTGCAGCCAGAGTCCCGGAATAAGGAGTACCAGGTAGCAGACAGGACACAGCCCTGCCTGTGAGGATCCAGGCATCAGCACTGGGTATAGATGAGGAGCTCACTGAGGTCCCTCCTACGAACCACTGTGTCTCTGACATGCACCCCACTCGTGCCTCAGCTTTGTTCTGTGAGTGGGCTCATCTGTGTCCTCAGAGTACTCATTAGAGACATCATGTCAGTCTCAGAGAATGGGACCTTCTCTAATGGCAGATGTGACTGGAATTGTATTATTTAGGACTAGGGTCCTCTAAGAGGGGACATTGTGGATATGGAGGAGGCCCTGAAGATGTGGAAGTCATGAGGAAATGGAGGCCATGAAGAGACAGAAATGACGAGAAGGTGGAGATGATAAGGGGGATGGAGAGGATGAGGGATGGAGAGGATGAGGGATGGAGAGGATGAGGGATGGAGAGGATGAGGGATGGAGAGGATGAGGAATAGAAATGACAAGTCATGAGAAATCAGCGGCCATAAGGAGAGGAGGGAGGTCATAAGGAGACAGGGACCATAAGGAAATGGAGGCCACAGTCAGGACAGTGCTGCTCCACACTGATACCCAGGATGCCCTGCAGTCACTGAGAAGGCCTAGGATAGGTCCTCCACAGCCTTGCAAGGGGCTAGCTCTCTGACATTTAGGACCCTATGATGCCGGCATGCTCATTTTGCAGGTATGAAGTGACTAGATGAGCTAAAACATGTCTGTTGCCTGTGAGTAACAGGGGACTGGCAGGCTCCAGAGAGCCTAAAGGATCAGATGAGATTGTGAGCCAAACCTTGAGAGTAACCAAGGAACTGAGGATAGACCTGGCAGCTGGGGTGGAGGAGCTAGAAGCTGGCCCAAAAGGTCCCAGATGGGACACACACATTCCCACTCAGCCCCCCATATCTTCCTGTAATTATTGCCAACATGACTTGTATCAGGAGCCAACCATTGGCTTCGAAGCTGGTAAACTAGGACCAGAGAGGGTGTGCCATTTCTAGAGCCCTGCTTATGTGCTATCTCGCTTGGCCCTCATAGAAATCTAGAAGTGGGTTCTGTGGTTGTCCCTGGACTCCACATGTACCTCATACATGTCCAGACAATAGCTCGTATGAGTCAGACACAATCCCTTCCAAACGACTACCCGGAAAACCAAGCAAGCATAAAAAGGATAGCTGCTATGTGACAGGCTTTCTGTGGGCATATGCCAGAGGGCAAACAGCACCCAGGGTGGAGATGTACCATCACCGGCAAAGGGGTGCTCAAGTTACCATACCCACAGCTCAGGTCAGGAGGAGTCTCAGGAGCGGAAGCCTCACCCCCACCTCCGGGAGACCCAGGGCACAGAACAGCAGGTCCTTACCACAGGTGGCAGGCGTTAACTCCCTGCCGGCTTCTGGTTCTCCTGGCTTCTTCATGCCCAGTGGTGAGAGGCTTCTTAGAGCCATGATAGCACCAATACCTGCTCAGCTCACTCCTGTCCCCACTCACCCTCTGCCATTCCTTGCTGGGGCTGAACAACCTCTCTAAGTGTTCAGCCTGGTGGCCCTGGCTTTCTCATAGCTGTATTTTGTTCTAAGCAGACGGTTCCCACTGCTGAGCAACAGACTAATGGCTTCTGGGACAGGACACAGCCTGGCCATTGTCTGCCACTCCCCATTCTATGGCCCACCTAAGAACAAACACACATTCTAACTTACACCCCACAAGCCAGCCACTCATGTTTCCAGGCCTGTGATACGGCACTAGGAACCATGCCTGCTGGCCTTGGATAGTAGGATGTCTTTCATGTGTGTGTGCTGAGACAGGGTTTCTCTGTGTATCCCTGGTTGTCCTGGAACTTGCTCTATATAGTCCAGGCTGGCCTAGAACTCACAGAGCGTCACCTGCCTCTGCCTCCCAAGTGCTGGGATTAAAAAAGCGTACAACCACTGCTTGGCTCCTGTGTCTTTGTATGCTTTCTGTTGCTATGATAAACATGACCAAAAATGACGCGGGTAAGAAAGGGTTGTCTCATCCGACCCTTCAAGCAACAGTTTGTCACCTAGGGGAGCCAGGCCATGAACTGAAGGAGAGACCGCGGAGGAAGGCTGCTTGCTGGACTGTCCCCAGCTTCACTCTCTACCTCTCCTACACATCCCAGAACCACCTGGTGACGGTCCTCCCCACGGGAGCTGGGTCCTCCCACATCAGTTAGCCATCACGATAATGCCCCACAGACATGTCTACTGATCACTCTGATGGAGGCATCCCTCAGTTGAGGGTCAGGTGTGTCAAGGTGACAGCCACGACCAGCCATCACACAACTGCTTCACCTCTAACTTGGAGACCCCCTGCTGTCTCCTCTGGAACTCCTTTCCTGTGGCTCCTCCTCGGATCCTCCCTCTTGGTTCTCAGCACCCAACCCCATGGGTAAGAGGGATGTAGCCAGTTGGCAGCTGCCAGCAGTCTGCCCTGGCTCACCTGGGTACCTTAAGTTCCCAGAGTTCTGCTCAGCCTGAGGCCTCAGCTCTCCACCCCACCACCCTGCTCCTTCCCCCACCCCACCCCCACCTTCCTGGATGGGCAGGTGTCTGGGAACTGGGTGACACTTGGCAAGGGGCATTTGGGACAAGCACCCAGCTGCCTGGTCGGCTGCAGCAGCTGCTCACTCATCCCTCAGATGCAGCTTCGGTGCAGGCTGCACATGCTGTCACGTGTGGTGGTGCTGGGACCCAAGGCTGAGTAGGAATGGCCCCTGGAGTTCTGCATCTCATGTGGATCGGTAGAGCGAAGGAAAGTCACAAGTTTCCTGCCTAGGTGGCCTCCTGGTGTATAATGTACTCCTCCCAAACTTGGCGGCTTCAAGTAGCTTCCCTTCCTCTGCTCAAGATGTCAGCCAGGTGCTAACTTTCCCCAGCATCCATGGCTCTGCAGTCACTTGGTCGGTGGCAATGGTACACTCCAGCCTGTGGTCCCAGTGGGGCCTTGGGGTCCCAGTGCCTTGTCTCTCAAGTAGCCAGCAGGTCATGAGAACGAAGGAGATTGAAGACATGGCTGAGACCGCCTGGGACCATCCTTCAGACTATCCCTTGACCCCTTCTCCTCTTCCCATCTAGGGTTGGTGACTCCATGAAAGCGGCAGAGGCCCAGGAGGAGCCCTGGGAGAAATCAGAGCCAGGAGCAGGCCTTCATTCTGTAGCCCTGAGGCGGCTCCAGGCAGCAAAGGTCAGGGCCCCGTCTGAGAACTCATAGAACTGGCCCAAACTGAGTTTAGGTTAAGAGCAGTCTCAGGACAGAAGGCCCACAGTGAGACACAGGGCCTGCCAGGAGCCGAAGCCATAGAAACAGCTCTTCCTTTAGGCTAGGCTCCAGGTAAAAATCAGCTGGGAGGGGGGCTCAACATCCTGCCAAGTGGGGGAAGGAATGCCAGCCTACACAGTGGCAGGCGGCAAAATCAGCCTTCAACACCAGGAAGAGGTAGAGCTGGACGAAACAGAGCGCTTCAGACGCTCACCGTAACACACGCACCTCCTCCTCTCATCGTTACATTAATTACTTCAGAGAGGGTCAGCATCAGAGCAAGGAAGTATCAGGGATAAAGTGACCCTCCACAATAGTAGAGGGTCAGGGTGAAGTGAGTTCCACAAAGACACAGCAATCTGTGGCATGCTAGGACGGACATGTGCCTAGCAGGATCAAGACCCGGGGCAACGCTCACAGACCACGTGGAGCAGCAGAAACACCCACGATTAGTCAAGACTGCAGCGCCTCTCCAGAAGAAAGGAAGTCGGAAGGACAGTGCTGAGGTCAGCAATACCATCGACCGTGATGGACAGTTCTGGGGGCTGGGGCCAGCAGTAGCAGAAATACGTTCTTCTTTAGCTTTCAAGGAACGCCCCTCAGTACAGACCACACTCGGGGCCATGAACACCTCCCACTCAAAGGGATAGAAAATCAGACCTGGGACATCCTCTGATGATCACAACGGAATTAAATTCCATCACTGGAAAATCCCCAAACGCTCGCCGATTAAACAACACATCATAAATAACACATAGGTCAGGAATCTGGAGAGAATTTTACAAACATTTTGAACTAAATGAAAACGAAAACAGAACTTAACAATTGTGGGATTCAGGGCAAACTGTGACTGGGAAAAAACATCTGCCCTGGAATGTGTGTATCAGAGACGATGGAACCTAAGCTGATGCCTCAGGACACCAAATAAAGAAGAATAAATTAAATCCAAAGTGAGAGAAGAGAGAAAGAGACCAAAATGGAATCAATAAAACCTAAAGCTGGCTCTCTGAAAAGATCAATGTCCTCATTCAGTTCCTAGCCAAACTAAAGACGATATCGGGAACAGGAGAGGGGTCACCATGAATTGTGTACACCCTGTCCACAAATTGCATACAATGGGTGAAATGGGCACAATCTGGCTCACTGGACAATTCTCCACTTGTGGGAGGACATTATGCAACTGCGACTCTCTCTTTCGGAAGACAAAAGCAGAAGGAATGTGTCCTAGCTCTTCTGCGAGGCCCACGTTTCCCTACCCACACCAGACAGACGTCACAGAAGAAACCTCACATCATCCTCTCTCACGACAACAGATGGCAGAGAGCCTCAGCAGGGTTAGCAGATCCGGGCCAGTGATGTAGGAAAGGATCCCACACCACAACCACGTGAGACTGCCCAGATGTAAAAAGCTGCTTCAACACCAGGAATCTGGGGTATATCATCTATATCGGAGGTTAAAGAAGAAAATCCCAGGGCTGGAGAGATGGCTCAGAGGTTAGGAGCATTGCCTGCTCTTCCAAAGGTCCTGAGTTCAATTCCCAGCAACCACATGGTGGCTCACAACCATCTGTAATGGGGTCTGGTGCCCTCTTCTGGCCTGCAGGCATATACACTGACAGAATATTGTATACATAATAAATAAATAAATATTAAAAAAAAGAAGAAAATCCCATCAATAAGAGTGGTAGAGGGTACATTCCTCAGCTCAATAAAGACATCCCAAGAGCACGAACAGCTAATATCACACAGTGGCGAGAAACTAGGCGGGTGCCCCTCCCATCATTCCTCCTCAGTATCACACCGGAGATCCTAGCCAGTGCAATATGGAAACAAAAGGAAAAAAAAGATTATCTATGTAGAAAACCAAAAGAATGGGTGTGTGCGCACATGTGCACACTCCCCTACCTACCTCTCCTGAAACTAAGAAGCAACATATGAAGTTTCCAGAATTCAAAGCCAATCGCTTTCCTACAGGCCAACAACAAACAGCTAGAATTTGACATTTAAAATACAGTAACATTGACCCTAGTACCTACAGACTGAAACACTTAGGTATAAACCTAACAAAATAGGTGCAAGATGTATGAAAAGAAAAAAAACCCCAAAACTTTGGCGGAAAAAAAAAAAATCAAAGCTCTGAGGAAACAGTTATCCCACGAGCTCGGACACAAAGGCTGAGCTTGTCCTGCCGCCTTGTCCGTGGACTCACACAACCCCAGCTGAAGTCGCAGCAGGTTGTTTGGCAGTGGAACGGTTCTGTTATGAAGTGTGTACTGAAAAGTCTCCACGTTGCTGAAGACCAAACCACAGGAAGCGACAGGGCCTGACAGGACACTTGCTGTGGTGTCCGGCTGAAAGGATGGAGTGGTGGACGGTCAGTGGGCAGATAGCCGTGGGAAAGCACCGGGCGTCCATGGCAGACCCTCGGAAATACAGCCGGCTGGCCTCGACCACAGAGTGGACGCAGTACAGGGAAGCAAAGAAAGTTCTTCCAACAGG
>NW_026067892.1:5588649-5612152 GCF_014885135.2 Alexandromys fortis | reverse complement strand
GTTTTTCAAGACAGGGTTTCTCTGTAGCTTTGGAGCCTGTCCTGGAACTAGCTCTGTAGACCAGGCTGGTCTCGAACTCACAGAGATCCGCCTGCCTCTGCCTCCCGAGTGCTGGGATTAAAGGTGTGCGCCACCATCGCCCGGCTAAGTGTTGATGATTGATCAGAATTTATAAAAACGAGTAAATGCCGCTTCCTCCTCGCAGGTGTTTACAGCCTGAGACTGCCTGCCCGCCCACGGAGACTCGGGGAGACTAGCTATGCCTTCCCCCTGTGTTGTACGTAATAAACACATGACGAGGTTCCTGCAGGCTGCGGCAGGTGTCCTCTATCCGTGTGTGCACACCCACCCCGGACCCCAGCTTTCCTCCATGTGTGTCTGCCCCTTCTTCCTTCCCTTGCCACCGCTGGTCAGGACTCCAGGGGCCAAGCTTCAAGAGTCCTGAAATGGGTAGGAGGAGAGAGGCTGAGGTGGGTGCTCAGGGTGGCCAAGGTAGGGGGGGTGAAGACGAGAGGAGCCCTGGGAACTCATTTTGAGACTTGCTGGCTTAAATGCAGGCACGTGTGAAGTAGACCTGGAAGGCAGGGGCTGTGGGATTCCCACGAGGGCTTCTGAAGATGGTAAAGTGTAGGATATAGGCAGGGGTGGGGAGTAGGGGACAGTTTAGCAGGCCCTTGGTCATGATCAGCTCTGAGAACCTGCAGAAGGCCCCAAGGTAGGTCCACTGTGCCCCCTAGTGGTGATACCTAGAATGACAGCCTTACTAATTAGCTGCGTGGACTCGACTCTATGCACATGTCTCTAGGGACAGGGCTTATTCCAAGAATCACAGATCTCAAAAATAAAGTAGTTATTATAGTTAGTTTCTTTACTGACAGATAATTCATATAAGAGTGTCGTTTTCAAATACTTCAGAGAAGTGGTCAGAGAGATGCCTCTGGGTAAAGATGCTGGTCACCAAGCCTGATGACCTGAGTTTAGTCCCTAGAATCCACTTGGAGGAGAGAACCCGGACCCCCACATGCACACCTGTGCTAAACACACAGGTATAAAATAAATATAAATTCTTAAGAAATGAATAAAGTATTTCAGAGAATGTTAAAAAAAAAATCACTCACCCTGGCTGCTCCCTTGTTGGTGGGCCCGACCCCTTCCCTGCCTCCCTGTCAGTGTGTCCACTCCCACCTGGAGCTCATCTGCCAACAAGCCTTTACTAGCTCCACGAAAGCGAGGAGCATGGTCTCTTATTCGGTGGATTGCACCTGGCAGACAGTGGGGACTCGATCATTTCCAGGTGCTAACAGCTAAGTTCTGGCTTCGGGCCTCACCGAATGCTTCCTCACCACAAGTGCAGTCCAGCGCGGCTCTACCTGGCCTCGGCTCAGCACACCTGTGACACTGATGGTCCAGGCCAGGCAGGGGTCTGGTTGTGCTAGGTGTGCTGGTCACACTCGGTCACTTCTGTGTGAAGTCAGGGAAGACGTCCATGGGGCCAACTGAACCCATCTGCACAGCTGAGCACTTGAGCAGAAACTGCCCAGGGACCCAGTGCCTGTCGCTAACAGTGCTGACCTTGACCTTGGGGGTCTCTCATAAGTTTGCTCCCCTCTCAGTTACCTGTGGTGTGTGGCAGACATGAGAAAGGACAAAACCCAGGCAGCAGGTCACGCCTAAGCTCAAGTTCCGCTTGTGGACACGGGACATTCCGGAACATCTAAGGACATCCAGGCCACATGATGGGTAGGGCCTCAAGTGGGTGCAGGTTCTGGGGGTACCATTCTCCTTTGGGGTGCTCAGAGGCCATTGTACCCTTATGCTCAGCTGGCATAGCTCAGCAAGGGGACAAGCAGCTGCCAGCCTAAAACATGATGGGGCGGAAGCTTCCTCTCTAGAAGTAAACCTGAGCTCCCTGCCCACCAGACACCCAATGGACGTGGCTTACCAAATGAAGATTTTTCAGTAGACTGCAGATCTCTAGCTGGAGAAAAGCAGACAAGTGGGGAGCGGCACCAACAGACTCTGCCCAGGGGATGCCCAGAAGGCCAAGAGGGCAGAGAGGTGACTAACAGCAGCAAGCACCTCAGGAGACACCACCAGCCCCAGTTGCAATCCCGAGTAGTGAATGTTACATGGTGCATCTACCAATCACGGTGGGAGAAATACTGAGTGCCCTCTGGGCTCTGCTGGAAAAGCCAGTCTAGCAGCCTACAGCTGGTGCGGTGCTGGAGCACGGGAGACCCACGAGGACGCAAGGATGCTCATTAGTGCCTACGTCAGCCAACTCAGTACAGCCAGGTGGGCCAACGGGCCAACAGAAGGCTGAAGCAAAAATATCCAGAAGCTGGATGGGGAAGGCTGAGCAGAGCAACACACGTCACAGGACAGGGATGTCATTCTGGGTGGCCTTGGGTGGACTAGACAGGCAGGAAGCAGGGGCTTTGGGTGGATGGTGTCGGTTCTGTATGTCTACTGTGGAAACTCACTTAAGGGAAGCTGTATACATTTATGAAGCTTCAAGAGGTTCACCTCTGGGGAGTCAGGAGGTCAGACCCAGGGGTAGGCTCTTCAGGTAACCCAGGAGGGGGCTACCTGGCCCGCAGTGCAGGGATCATGAGTGTATGCCATAGGTCCTGGTAAGAGGTCTCAGACCACCAAGAATCATAGTCTCTGGTGGAATCAGTCTGAGAAGCAGCAAGGGCCATTCTCCCTGTGGCTGTGTGTGTGAGTGTGTGTGTGAAGAAGGGTACCGGGAGACGGCAGACATCCTGCTACGGAGGCTCCCTGCCTGGCCTAACTCCGCTTCTGCCCAGCATCTGACATAACTGAGCTAAGGAGTCTTACAGTGCAGTGCTGCAGTCACTGCTACCAAAGCCAAGGAACCCTCAGGCTGCCTGGCTGTCCAGAAGAGAATGTTCTGGAACAGATGAAGTGTGCTCAGACCTCCACTAGACCACTCTGACACTTTTCCTTAAGGGAACAAGTGCAGAGGGCAGCATCAGGGCACCACTGCCCTTCACTTTTCCTTCTTTACCCAGGTCCCACAATCTCACAGCTTGGGGCAGCTTCCTAGACCCGGCAGCAGGCCAGCACACGGAGGCCCACTCCTGGGGACTTCCCCGTTTCCCTGAGACTCATCGAAACCTCACAGTATGGGTACCATTCACTAGTTTCAGAAGGCCTGAGACACAGCTGAAAGTAGTTTCCAGTGTGGAAAGGAGTTTATTCTGTGGCTGCAGGGACTGCCTGCTACAGAATTCCCCTGGCTTTAGTTAGCCTGTGTTTACTTTGGGTGCGAGAACGTTTCTTTATCCACAAACAAGGTCTGTCTGGTTATCACACGGTGGTCTGATAATGAAAACCTAAAATGTTTTCTTCTTTTAGAACTTGAGTCCCCCGTCCATCTGACCTAGGATTGTAGAATGTAAGTGCTTCAAGGAGATCCTTCCAATGGGGACACACAGAGAGGCAGGCCCCCACTGCTGATGCTCCCTATGCTATTGGAGCCCATGGAGGAGCTCTGAGCTTCTTGCTGGTAGAAGGAGCTGGGTCGAGCCCATCATGGATGGAGGCAAAGCTCCTTCTTCAGGCAGAAAGCAACTATTCTTCTAACAAAAAGGCAACTCTTGTCCTTGCTGAATGGAGCCCAGGCAGTGCTACTTTCCTGTGAGTTCCAGTACCTTCTTCACCATAGCCCCAATCCCGTCGTGGATGTGATGGAGTGCTGTCTCGCACATGAAGGCCGGGGTCGTGACCACCTTGTTTTTCTGGTCTACATGAGCTTCGTGCGCAGCTGTTAGGGAAAACACAGCACCGGGCAGGACCACAGGGAATTGCGGGGAAGAGGCCCACCTGCTCTGTCTTGCAGCTCCTTAAGGACACCACGGTACCAAGTCTGCACCTGCTGTACTGCTGTCACCCAACTAAACAAGGGGGACTAGCTCCCAACTCATAGGTACGCAAGAGAAAGAAAACGTGACCTACTGGGGTGGGGGGCACTACCTGATAACAGCCTGCATGCTGGCCCCACATGGCAGGGGGAGGTAAAACTCACCCTAGCTAGGCCCCCGCAGGCTTCAGCAGTGGAAACTGAGGGGCCCGCTAGAGCAAGCCAGGAGCCCTGCTCACTTCTCCCACACTGGTCTTATTTCCTTCTGTGGTCACCAGCAACAGTTCCTAATCCTCCAGGTCCCAGAGTCCTGCCCTAGCCTGCACTCCTCATAGGCCACCTAACCTTGTGGGGACCAGGCATTGCAGCTGTATACTCCAGGCTGACATGCAGAAATACGGATCTCCTGGCCAGCTGTGGAGGCAGTGTTCCACCAGCCTGTCTGTGGCATACCAAGCTAGCTCCACCCCTCAACACGGGTAGGCCCTGTCCTCCTGCCAGGGGCTGCCTTGAAGTAAGCCCAGCAACCATAATCCCTGTCCGCCACAGACACCTTCAATGACCAAATGAATGACACCAATGTGCTACCTGATACCACACTGACCGACCACCAGAAAGGATATGGTCACGCCCTTCACACAGTGCTTGGCTCCCAGGGCTTTGATGGCTTCTGCAGTTCCAGCGTAAGGCCACTTGCCACCTTCCTCTTGCTCGTGGCCCACGGTGACCTCGACACCTTTGATCACTTTGGCTGCTAGGACAGGCGCGATGCAGCACAAGCTGAAAGTTGAAGGAGCTGCGTCAGCACGGGGAGCACGCTGAGAGCGAGGACTGAGGATGTCTGGTCCCCAGGCGCTGCTGCTTGGGAGCCTTGCCCCAGGCTTGTGGCACTGGGCAGCCCTGGGCACAGATGGCTGCGAGGGAAGCTGAGGGGTCAGGGAAGCCAAACTCTGCACTGCCATCTGGTGGCCCACTGTCTATAGCAGCGGCTTTAAACCAGGGATTGGGGTGGGGTGGACCGAACCTTTTTCACAGGGCTTGCACATCAGATATTTACACTATGATTGTTAACAGTGGCAAAATTATAGTTATAAAGTAGCAACGAAATAATTTTATGGTTGGAGGTCACCACAACTTGAGTACTTGTATTAAAGGGTCGTAGTATTAGGAAGGTTGAGGATCACTGGTGTAGAGTGCCTAGTGTAGCTAACAGCCCTGCATAACTTCATGACCTTCAAAAGTGAGCTGCCCTGGCTGGGCATGGTGGCACAGGTGGTAATCCCAGCACTTAGTAGGCAGATGGATCTCTGCGAGTTCAATCAAGGCCAGCTTGGTCTGCATAGTGAGTTCCAGGCCAGTCAAAGCTGGTAAGACTCAAAACCAAAGTGAGCAGCCCTGACACACAGGATGTTGGCAGCTGGGCCTAGTGAACATGGGCTGGGCTCACATGGCTACCCTACCTAGGGGCCATTCCCACTTCTACCACACTCCCAGGCCGTCGCTGGTCTTACTGGGTTCCAGGTGATGGAGCCATCATACCAAGAGCTGGCAATGTGCCAGGAACTCCCACAACCCTCTCACATACTCCTGAACCCCTGTGCATCACCTACCCGATGGGCTTCTGGGCCCCGTGGAACTCCTTTAGGACGCGCTCTACTTCCTTGTTAACCGTGCAGTCCTTCCCATCCACGGCGAACGTGCTCCTGCCACGAGAGGAGAGGCTCTGCTCAGTGGTGGCCCCATAGTCTCCGGGTGGCCCGCTGGACAGCAGTGTGTCCCAGCGTGGCCACATGCCAGGTGGGCAGTCTATCACACTGAATGCCTAACTGTGTATCTAGCTTCTCATTCACCAGCCAGCAGGGGGAAGGCAAGAGGTGGGTGGACAGTCTGTGACTACTCTGCCTTCAAGATCCAGGGGCAGCAGACCAAAACCAAAATCTCAAAAAGAGGGTTCTAGATAAAGAAACATAATTAGCCTAAGAGTAGCAGCCGACACATAGACAGGAGCACAAAGGTCAGGGCAGCTGAGCAGTTAGGAGTTCCTACAATACCCTTAGAGGATGCAACATGGCACTTGGCAACCTGGCACTTGGCACACGTGTGCGCCTTTCTGCCAGAACACAGCTTCTGGATCCTCCCGTGCCATGGCCTGCAGATCTGGCTCTAAGGAACCAGCTCACTAACAGGTGTTGACTCTTGTCAGTCAAACTCACCAAGTCTTTCCACCCTTTAAATTCTTAACTCTAACACGTGTGCACTCACCACTCCCCCGCCCCTTTTATGATGCCTTAAAAACAAGCAAGGCTACAGGAAGTCACCTGAGCCACCAAGGTGACAAAAAACATGACTCACAGCACCTTGGCCACCTTGTGGCGTCTATGCCACCGCTGAACAGTTTTCAGCTCAGCTGCAGACCACAGGTAAGTACATCAGGCAAAGCAAGAACAAGCACCTAACACGCTATTGGCAGTGATGAGCTCGCCCATACACGTGGGGCTTCTCTAGGAGCTACACAATGATGGCAGCAGTGCCTGGAGCGACTGGATTCCCACTGTAGCCCGATGCTACTCCTTTACCCTGACCGTGTGTCCACACGAAGCCCGTCACCTGTCATGCCAAAGGCTAGCAGGCCAGCCACCCATGACCTCACACTGCTGAGCCTCAGTCATTTTTCACTACATGTGCACACTAAGGCTTAGCCACCTGCTGCCACATATGCGTGCTACATTTCAATGATACCAGCCCGGGGGTCTCAGGGGTTCAAAGCAGCGTCAACGAGGGCCTGCCATTCTTCCGCAAAGGTCTTTAAAAAGGAAAATGGCAGCTACCTCACAGGGGCTAGTGGGCTCAGGCACAGGCACTGAGGCTCAGATTCCTAAATCTCCATGGACTCACATGTGCTTGTTCTTGCTTTGCCTGATGTACTTACCTGTGGTCTGCAGCTGAGCTGAAAACTGTTCAGCGGTGGCATAGACGCCACATGGTGGCCAAGGTGCTGTGAGTCACCACCTCACATGCTCCCAAGCCCACTCTCCCAAGTGAGCAAGACGGCCCAGCTGTGCTGGCAGACACAGCTTCTGGACAATCTTCCACCAGGCAGGAGTTAACAGGCAGAAGTAAGGAACACAGACCAGCCTTCCGAGAAACAGTGGTCCGGGTGAAGGGAAAAGAATCCAGTGATACCCATGACCTGCATTGCCACTGTGAGGATGGAGCACACAGGCCGTCGGTTAGGGCTGGTACCTCCAGAATCACTGGTTTCAGGGTGGAGTGGGTGGGTGCTACCAAAGAGCCTGGTGGTGTGCAGAATCTGGAGAAAGGGACGTTTTGATGACCCAACAAAGCAGTCATAGGGTTCAGATTAAGAAAGGTGGATTGGAGCCAGGTGGTGGTAGCACACCTTTAATCGTGCCTATCGCAGTACTCGGGAGGCAGAGACAGATGGATCTCTGTGAGTTCAAGGCCAGCGAGTGCCAGGACAGCCAGGACTACACAGAGAAACCCTGTGTCGAAAAACAAAACCAAAACAAACAATGGTAGATGGGTGACACTTCAGAGCATGAAGCCCTGTGTCCTTCCTGTCTGGGAGCAGGACGTCCAATGAAATTCCTGGGGATACTGCTCAAGGCTCTCCCTGACAATGAGCCGGGTGGTCACCTCTCAAACAGGTCGTGTCGAGGCTAGACCCACAGAAGCTTCCACGAATGCTCAAGAGAAAACCACCTAGAGCTGTGAAAAGGACTCCAACTCATCTCGCCTTGAGTTTATTTACTATTTCCCACGGCAACAACCCAGATGGCAAAGGACAAAAGGCCTCCACCTTTCCTGCCTCCACAGTGTGAGAGGGTGTCTTGCTTACGGCTCTACTGCTGTGAAGGGACGCTATGAGCAAAGCAACTCAGAGAAGAAGACATTTTTATGGTTTCAGAGGGTTAGTCCACAACAAGCATGGCATGAAGCATGGCAGCAGGCAGGCATGGCACTGGGGCAGTAGCTAAGAGCTTACACCTGATCTGCAAGTTGGCAGGCAGAGAGAGAGAGACAGACAGAGAGACTGACGACTACATGGGCTTGGTGTGAACATTTGAAACTTCGAGGCCTACTCCCTTTGATAACTTTCTCCAACCACACCACACCTCCTAACTCTTCCAAAGGATTCTACCAAATAGGGACCAAGCATTCAATCACATGAGCCTAGGGCCACTGCCATTCAAACCACCACGGAAGGACAGCTCTGTGTGAGAATTGACACTTGAAAGGACAAGCCAGCAGAGTTTGCTGAGACCTGATTCACAGCATGGAGGTCAATAAGACTGTCCAACCCACCCAGAGAGCTTCCAGGCACTGGCGTGCTCCTAGGAAGAAGTAGAGAACCCCCTGCTGGTCTTGCTAAAGTGACCCCAGCCCACCCCTTGTAAAAGAGCTGGCACTACTGTGGTCTAGACCCTTATACTTGGACACGCACAGGTTTTTGGCAGCTCCAAAGCCTCCAGGAAAAATGGCGGCATCATGGTTGGCAGCTTTGAGCTGGGCCAGGCTGGTGATCTTGCCTCGGGCAATCCTTGCTGATTCTGCCAAAACATTCCTGGAAAGAACAGAGAAAGAGCAAAGGATGAGGGCATAGGCAGGGCCAGGACACAGGCACCACTGGGGACTTTTCTTGGACATGGCTCAAGAAATGATTAGGCTCACACATGGAGACTGAATTCTCCCCGATTCGCACATCCAGGCAACATCTGGAGACAGTGACAGGGTTCTAGTGACCTACAAAAACAAGCCTTGCAGGCTGGCCTCAGGATCCACACTAGGTTACCTGGAATCAGGGGTCAGTAGGAACTGGAGGCCCACCAAGTATCCACAGCAGGCAGGATTCAGTGCTCCTCACCGGAGGGGGGTAGTGTAGGAAACTACTTTTAAAGGATTCCTGAAGCCACCTGAACATCAGACACAGCAGGAAGCTACCGCTGCCTCACTTGGGCTTATACAACGCGGGCAGATTCAGGGGCCTGGGGCCTGGACAGAGAAGGAAATGGCTGGGATCCCAACAGACAGCCTGAGCAGTTAAAAGTTTCTCTCCCTACTCTTTCAGTCTCAGCCCTCAGGCCACCTTGCAACCAGGCCTCAGATAAGAAATGTAGTTGTGGCCAGGTGGTGGTGGTGTACACTTTTAATCCTAGCACTCTCGAGGCAGAGGCAGGCAGATCTCTGAGTTTGAGGCCGGCCTGGTCTACAGAGCTAGTTCCAGGACAGCTAAGACTGTTACACAGAGAAACCCTGTCTAGAAAAACCAAAACAACAACAAAAACGTAGCTGTGCTGGGCATGGTGGCACACGCCTTTAATCTCAGTATCTGGGAGGAAGAGGCAGGTAACTTTCTTATGAATTCAAGGCTAGACTGGTCTACATAGTGAGTTCCAGGCCTGTTAGAGCCAAATAGACCCTGTCTCAAAAAGCCAAAACCCAAACCAAATAAAAAAAAAAGTAGCTGTAAATTAGCTAGAGGGACACAACACAGAGCCACACAATGACGAGCAAGAACACAGCACGACCACCTCACATCCAGAGGGAGGACAACAGCGGCTACTGCCATTCCTGCAATGCTCGCCGGGAGGTCAGAACCACTGTGCCCATGGCCGCGCATTTCCAGTGAAGAACACATGCTTCATCGCATAACCTAGAAGGCTGCAGGACAGAAGCTGAGGTGGGAAGAGGGGTCCTGAAGGGTCCGTCACCTACCCCATACCTGCTTTCGCCCTCAGAGGGCTGTCCCTTGGTGTGGTCAATCACATGCATCTGAGGGACATCAGGAGCAAAGATCTGGACCTCAGCCCCGCCTCGGCTCAGGTGGACCAGGATCCTACGTGGAGAAAATCCACCATGGTGTCACTTCCAAATGTGTCCTGCAGACTCATTTAACAAATGAACTTTCACCAAGTGCAGGATGTGAGGGGGGGGGGATTCCTAATTTGTAGGACACCTTGTTGCTTTTTATAAACCAGTTCCCACCACTAATAGACCTCTGAGAGGGGAGGTTGGAACCGGAGCATGTAGGCAGGTGCGCCAAGCGGTCTCTACAATTCCTTTTACCGACTGGTGAGCAGCGGCGGTTGCTGACTCAGCAGATGCTGCATTTTGGGTATGTTCTGGGCCCCAGGCTGCTGCCAGGCACTTTGCTTTCACCCAGTGCCCAGGAGGCATCTTTTAGTCTTGCCTGTGCTAACTGTGGGCTTGAACTTAACACGATGCGAACCCACTGTATGTGGTTATGCTTCTGCCGTTTAAACCAAGGGAGTGTTTACGAACTTTGAGGACTTACGCAGAGGCCTCGTGGATCTCGGTTCCGTCATAGACACCGCAGCCCGACAGCACCTGCAGGAGGAGAGGCACTGACGAGGGCGAAGGGCCCGGTAGGAAATCACCAAGGGGAGAGGAAGGCTGATTCCCTGCAGGGGCCGACCTTGGGAGGCCAGCTGGGCGTCCCCAGTCTGCGGGGAGTGAGCCAGGGGAGGAGGTTGGCCTGGGAGTCTGTCTGGCCATGCACTCACCAACGCCACCCTGGCCCCGGGCCGCGGTGCGGAGCTGTGAAGGGCAGCGCGCTGGGAGGGATCATGGTGGCGTCCCGGCAGCGGTGCGAGCGCAGAAGCCAGCCTCGGCGCCACTAGAGCCCTGACGGCGGCCATAGCGAAGGACACACAGCAGCGTTGTTGGAGCGCAGTAGGGCGGAGTCGCTCCTGGCCAATGGGAGGAGCGCGCTGCGCGCCCTTTCTGTCCCTGAGGGCCGGTGGGCGGGACCGCGCCTGCGCAGTGGCCAATAGAGCGCCGGAATAGCGGCTAATTGCTCAGAGCCGCCGAGCTCAGAACACGCCGCCCCCACCCCCGACAAAGGATACTGGTAGGCGGGACTGCACCTGCCCAATGCACGGCCACATGTGTGACACGCCTCTTCCCCGGTTTTGAGAGGGCTGGGTAAAGTCTGGGCAGTTGCCAGCTTAGGACTTTGCCGTGAGTGATTTGGTGGCTGGGCCCTGCCTGCCTAGTGCTTGAAGGGCACTCATCGTGGAGTAGGCCGCCCAGATTGCCCACTGCAGCTCCACTCTGTGCAATCACCAAAAATGCCCGTAAACAGCGTAGTTCTCCAAATAATGGGGTCGTCACTGTGCAAACCTAGCTTCTCCCATCACCCAGTGTGCTCTGGATTCCCCTGCAGGTTCCTCACTGGTCATGGTTCTACCAACCACGGTACACTGGCTGCTTCGTTTTCACATTGTTTGTTTTGGAGACAGGGTTTCTCCGTGTAACAGCCCTGGCTGTCCTGAACTCAGTCCATAGACCAGACTGGCCTCGCCCTCACAGAGATCTGCCTGCCTCTGCCTCCTGAGTGCTGGGATTAAAGCTGTGGTGCCTGCATTTGATGGAAGGCTTGTTACAGTCCAGTGTCCATAGCTCCTAAAGTGTGACTGCCGGTCCCTCACCACTGTGGTGAAAGCTGTCAAAGGTGGCTTCTTTCAGCTCCTGGGGGGCGAGCCTTAGCACAGCGTTTGGAAATCAGCTGCCAGTTTTTATCTTAAGATGGCAGCCCTTTCACAATTAGGAGACATACGATGGAGATAGGCCTGGGGAGTAGAGCGTATGTAGAAGCCAGGGAGTGCACAGATGTGGGCGTGGTGGTCCAATATTTATTGGAAGCCGGGGCACAGATACTCAATGGAGTGGCAGCAATTTGCATCTGACCTAGTCCACAGGGGCGGAATGGGCATGGTTACCGAGAAGCAGGCCTGAAAGGCACTCCAAAGGGTGACTGAGCCCTGCTTCTGGTATAGTAATTAAACTTCAAGTTCGCGATGGGTGATGGCTGAAATGTGGCTCGGTAGTACCTGCCTGCCACTCCCCAAGCCCTGTTCCACGTTCAGCACCACACACACACACACACAAATGGTAGGGCTTCAAAAAACTGTATCCACTGCTGCAAACAGAAATCTCAGGAGGGCACTAAAACAAGTGAGGCCCCATTTGGGCAGCCGGGATCCTACCCCTGTACAGGCAAGACGTGAGCTCCCACCCCCATCCCGAGCTACACACAGAAACACTGTGCAGGAACAGGAAACCCGGAGATACCAGGCTCTGGTTTCTCTCCATACCGTGGTCAAGCCTGAGTGTATTTCAGGTGACCAGGACAATGGCGCACCCCGACTGTGACACTAGGTGTCACATAGATCCATTCCTGCGGCCTGGACATAGGCCAATGGGCAGTTTCCGGCATGAGAGTTGGGACCTGTGGGAGACTTCACTGGTGAGCTGACACGCTGGAGTTGGTCAACCGCTGAAGTATCAGTAGAGCGCCCGTCTGGCATGAAGGGCCTGTGCCCTTTCCCGTGTAACCTGTGCACACTGGCACTGATCTGGCATGAAGTGACTGTCCCTCTCCCGTGTAACCTGTGCACACTGGCACTGATCTGGCACGAAGGGACTGTCCCTCTCCCGTGTAACCTGTGCACACTGGCACTGGTCTGGGCAGGCTTCCCTGGCCAGCCTCGAGATGTCACATCCACCCTCCTGCGTCAGCCCAGCACACTTTCTGGCTCACTCCGTATACCTATAGATGACCAGGGCCACAGGCCTGAGAGACAGCCACTCTGGTCTTTCCCGCTTAGCTGAAGACAATGTCTTACCCAGGACACACTATAAACACCAGGAACTCAAAGTTGAGAAGTGAAGTCCTCACATTTTTAAAAAAGCTTTCCAACCCTAAGTTGGGAAAAAAGGTTTCATTCTCAGAAGTCCGTATTAAAAATATAAATAACCGGCAGAAGCTTGCAAGTCCACACTTCTCATTAGTCTATATGCAGGATCACCACAACGCCAGCATTCTGGGCCTACAGCACACACGTGCCCATGGTATGCATCCCAATCCTGGACCTGAAAGGTTGGCTTGCTGCCTCATGGCAGCATGTGCAGTCTCACAGCAAGAGTCCGGCTGCAGGGTTCTGAGGCCTCTGGCATCGCTCACTTTCTGGGCCCCTCTTTCTGGGCTCAGGGGCGCAGTGGTTCCATCTCCAATTAGGCCGTGAGGTGGAGCTTCTACACCAGCATCTCCAGTCAGTCAGGCCGTGAGGTGGGGCTTCTACACCAGCATCCCCTCTTCTTCCTCATCATCCGCAGCCATCCCGAGTAGGTGTAGACTGTCATCATCAGACGCGTCTGTATCCTCTTCTGTGTCTAAAGGCTCCAGAGTGCGCTTTACACCCCGCTGCTTGGAAACTGCCAGAGCGTACTGGATGTTGTAACGGTTCCAGTTACAGCTGGGGACACAGGACATTAGGTCAGCAAAAGCGTCCCACTCTGCCCCCACCAGCAGGACTGGATGCAACTGTTCCCCAAAATTACTCCTCCTCTCTCAGGCTGATTCAGTTCCTGCTGCACCCAGTATAGGGCAGCATCTGGCCTGCTTTCCTTGCTGGCCCTTCCGTTATAGCCTTTACAGAGCCAGGGGCTGACGCTCTACATTCACAGGACTAAGGGGAAGTCTCAGACCTTATCTGCCAGAGCCATGGTTGAGAGCAAAACCTAGCAGAAAGGAAAAGCCGCACCTTGCATTTATGGGTGCCATGGCTATCAAACAGGGCTGCTTCGCAAATGTACACAAAGCTAAAAATGCCTACTATGCCTTGGCAAAACAAACAAACAAACAACCAGGAACAAGGCTTGGAGGAGGAAACGGAGATGTGAGAGCATTCTCTTACAGATCTGTGGAGTCAGGGATGCATCAGCCAGGGAAAGATTAATTAAGCTTAGCCAAGCAGACCACCATACCCTAGCACAAGCACCTCCAACACCAGTCTTCTGGCAGCTAGGCAGGAAAACTGGGCACAAGGAAGAAGGGCTTGCTCTAGATTCAGAAGCACTATAAAGATAATCGGGAGAACTATGGTACCACAGTGCCCAGGTGCCAGCCTCTCTCAGGGACCTGAATGGAGAGACTAGTCGACAGGATATCTCACAGATCACCACAAACCACCTGGAGGAGGAGGCTGAAAAAAGGAAGGACTGACATGGGCTCATTCTAGCTAGCAATGTCCAAGTACTGTATATACTTATATACTTACTCTATCAACACTGCCATACCAGGGAAACCTGCACACACTGGTCAGATCCCAGAAATCAACTCTACCTGGCAGCATGATGCACAGCCACCTCTCATTGCCCAGAGACGATGTGTGAATCCAGGCTAGGCGGCCTGATCCTGCAATTCTGAAGTGGCCATCCCCAGGGTGGCAGGCTCTCACTACATCTCAGGCATATCCTACCTCCACCCGACCAACTGTGCAAGTGCTCGTGTGTCCTCACTTTAACGTCAGACAGCCAGAGGTGATCATCACACTCAGATCACAGTTTACCCAGCAGAGCAGAACGTGCACTGTGACACCAGAGTATTCTGTCCCCAAATCAGACAGCACAGGGAGCAATCCTGACTAGTATCAGCCTCACGAGCCCTACCCTGCCCTGCCCGCCCCCCAACCCCCAGGCACGTACAGCTTGGAAACGTCATCCAGATGCCGCTGGAGGCCCTTCTGAAGGAACTGGACCACAGGCAGCAAGTGCCCCGCCCTGGAAAGAAGAAGTTGTCAGTGTGTGTGTGTGTGTGCGCGCGCGCAGAGAAAGCTTCCCTGTGGCCATGATCAAATGGCTCGGTGACTTGACTAGCAGGTGAAGAGCAAGGGGGAACCCATGTTATACCTGGACTTCAGCCGCTGTCCGTGTGACATAAGTAACTTCTGGGTCCATATAAGGTAAAATTCAAGGTGCCTGGACTCTTCAAAGGAGGCAGCTAAGAACTCAAGCACTTTCTCTACATACAGCTCAGGAAGGGAAGCGCTAACAACATCAACTGCAAAAGAAAAGCCAGGCTCAGTTTGCAAAGAAGTTGCCAGGAAGGATGGACACGGAGTTCCTCTGTATTAGCAGAACAGGGCTGGTGGTCCCGGCTTACTTTCATCCTGTGGCACAGCCTCCAGGGCCTCCTGTGCCAGTTTCCTCTCATTGAGCCGGAAAGCCATGAGGATGGCACGGGTAAACTCCCTCTGTCGTAGTGCCTCACGGATCCGCCCAGGTGTCACACTGGTGTCCAGCTCAAATGGGTCGAAGAGCATCTGGGCATCCAGAGAGAAGATGAGGAGCCCTTCTGTGCTGGTGGCCGCCCAGCAGCGCCCTATGGAGGAGCAAGCAGCATGGGAACTTCCTCAAAACTTGAAAGCTCATTTAGGCCCCACTTCAGAGTGGCTGTCAACAGACTGCAGGCAGACATTCTCCCAGGATTGCGGCTCAGACGCCCACTTCCTCGGGTTGGTCCAGGAGTCAGCAGGCTTCCCAAACAGGGAAGAACAGGACAGACCTGAGCCTTGAAGGCCATAGTTTGTGCTGCAGTTGCTCAAGCTACCCACGCCAAGGGTATACCCACACACTGGGCATAATCAATCAACGGTGACCTATCTTAGACAACCAAAGCTACACAATTGTGTAACAGGGCAGATGGGACAGATCTGGGCCTCAGGCTGTGGTTTATGGACAGCTGGTCTACCTCCCACAATGGGAAGTGAGACACAGGGTGATCACCTTCAAACGTGTCTGACACAGAACGACAACACACCATACCTCACCCTGTCCCCTCCACCAGTGCTGCAGTGTTCAGGACCCTAGACCCTGGCTGCTGCAACAGAGGATACAAACCTAGCAAGCCTCAGGCCTAGGCAGACCCTTGAACACACTGAAGGAGAGAGGCACTAGCAGTGGCTGAGGTTTTGAGTCTGCCACCTAGGAAGGACACCTGGACTGCCACTCCCAGGAACAGGGTTCAGGACCCCACTATAGCTAGTATGGTATGGAAGGAATTTCACAGCTGTCCACATCAAGAGCCAGGCTAAACATGGAACCAGCCATTTCCTATCCCCAGGACTTCAATGCCTAGAGCCTGCACAGCTGCAGCTTAACCCTGCCCCTGAGAACGAAGGCCTTGACACCTATCAGGACCGGCACCTGCTAATGAGGGTTACCCAGGCTCACCAGTGGGAGAGAAGCGCAGAGAAGTTACCCTGATTTCAGGTTTGAAGTGTCTGGAACTCATATCACCTGAGGAGGAAAAACAATTGTACTTACTTGACTGCCCTCTGCGGTCAGCCTTCAGGTCCACTGTGCTGCCCAACGACAGTCACAGGGACCTACAAAGAACAGCTTTCTCAGAGTTCAGGAGGGAAGCAGCCCTTCTAACCCTGTCACAGTGCTGTGCCTCATCAGTGCACAGGTCTGAGGGCATCTGCTGGCCAGCAGACAGCTCTGGCTGGCCCAGGGAAAGCCTCCAGAAAGGTAATGCAGAAACAGCTAGACTCCTCACTGCAGCCCCACGGAGGGAGCAGCAGTGTCATCAAGAAAAGTAGGTGGTGGACAGGTAAAGGGGCATCTGCTCACCTTTCCTTACACCCGGCAAGGGAATTGCGACGCCATTCTCCTCCCCAGCATCTTGATCAATGAGTGCCAAATTGCCAAACTCTGTCATCTTTCTTCGGTTCAGAAACTCCTAGGATAGAAGCCACCCTCATCTCGCTCTTGCCCATATCACCAACCATGCCTTAACTGATTCGTGGACCCTGCCCACAGAACCTTCCTCCAGAGCATGCGCACGTACACATGCACACACGCATGCCCACAAAGACAGCTGTAGGCAGCCACAGGCTAGCTCAGAGGCCTCACCCATACTCCTGAGGCAAACCGAGTATGAGGAGGGTTTTGGGCACAGACTGGTGAACAAAAAGGGCAGATACCCGAAGGGTAGTGAGGACACAGCCCTTTAACACTGGGGCTGCACAGAGAGCAGGGACAGGCAGAAAGCTGTGCCTGGCTAAGACCTGCCTTTGTTCTCTTCCTTCCTTAGTTTCTTCCTTTACAGGGCTCTGAAGAAGCCTGTTAACTGTCCTGAGCCAGTTTATGCCAAACACTTCTGTCTTCCAAGCAACCTAACCAAGCAGTATCAGTCCCAAAGAAGGTAAAGATGCCAGGCCCTGGGGGTGTGGGCTCTTCTGGGCAGTCAGGCCAGTATAGCCTTCCCGCTTTGCCACGGCCATACACCATGTGCCAACCCCTAGGCTCACTCAAGGCCCATGGAGCCAAAACACCTGCTTACCTCCATGGCATCCAGAGACAGGTTGCAGGAAAGCTCAAACCTCTTCACCAGGATCTGTTCCCGGACGTGATAAAGGCACACAAACTTGGACATGCCTCCTGCCAGAATGTTCTGCCCATCCGCAGAGTAGCACAGGGTAGTGAAAGCCCTGGGAGGAAGACACAGTTCCTCAAGCACTAAGCACTTTGACACGTGGACTCAAAAGTCACCTGGAGTAGGTAGGAACCCCACAGTGACACCCTCACACTATTGTTGCTCAAGGTTCTCTGGTCAACCTTAGCAACCTTATGACCCCCAAAGCAACACATAGCCAGATGGCACCACCTAGGGGGCCCACGGGAGACAGTCCAGAATTGGTCAGAACTATGTGGTTCTAGTTGGGCACAAGAGGGCAGGAAAAGCAGCACACATGCTATCGGCCCTCTTAGCCTCTCTTTGGGACCACACCAGGCTGATGGCAATGGCTTGCCAACTGGAGAACTCCAGTTGTAAAGACCAGCAAATCCGCAGCACCTCCTTAATGGGTATGATATGGACTTGCTTGGATCTCTTTGCTATAGAGGCTCAGGCCCCACCCACCTCCACTAGGGACTAGTTGCATTTAGCAAACAAGCCGGCAAAGGAGCCTCTGTGCCCTGTGCTGGCCACCCCCACTCCTGTCAGAAGAGTTGACACTCACTTGCCCTTGGCTGAATGTTTGGCTGTGATCTTGTCCAGCTCCTTCCTGCCTGTCTTGAGATCATGCCTGCCCTCGATGGAGCCCACCTGTACAGCTTTCTCAGGGTCCCAGAAGACGATCTGTGAGTTCAGTGTGGCCACAGCTAGCTCTGCACCATCAGGCCGAAAAGCCACTGACAGGGCTAGAGAGAGACCAACATCAGGCCCAGGAGAGCAGGGATATTCCTTGAGAGCAGCACCAACCCTGAAAGGCAGCACAGTCCAGCCAGGAACAAACCAGCACCACTGGCTACCTCGGTGATGATGCAGAGGGGGCTTGGTGCCAAGACACATAAGTCTGACAGAGGGCTGTCGGGCTGGAGGTGAGTCACACCAAGATTACCCTGAGGCAGTACAGAGTGACAGAACCTAAGGACAGGTCTGAGGCAGGAAGCACACAGGTCCCGGTAGCATAGTCTGTTCCGGGCACTCCCTGGGACACAATGGTTTTAGCTCTGGAAAGCAACAGGGAACTTGACAAAAGCCCAAGGGCTCCCAGCCTGATGCAGCCTGCCAACGGGCTAAACAACCAGTTTCCTCTGGTCACAACACCAAACTTGGGGGCTGCTGCCTCTGCGGGTCTAGCATCATTCTCACCCCCACCCCCATGAGCTCATGCCAAACACTCAGCTGGGACCAAGGAGGGGGCACTCTAGAGGAGATCAAGGCTGGAGCGACAGGAGAAAAATAGCTCTGGCCCTGGCCTGTCTGCAGACTCCAGCTCACCATCAGAGGTCAAAGCCAAGGTCTCTTTGGTCCTCCAGCTGTCAAACATGTCCCATAGGCGCACTGTCTTGTCCCAAGAGGCACTGGCCAGGATGGACTTCATTGGGTTAAAGCAAAGACCACTGATGGGCCCCTCATGGCCAGACAGAACCTACAGAGGCAGAGGAGCAGAGGCGGATGTGGGAAGGGCTGGAGGGAGCACTGATGCAGGCTGTAATGAGGGAGTGCGGGAAGGCCAGGCCAACCCCTCCATTAACCGCTGCGCTTGTTACACGGAACTCTGGGCCGAGCTCTGTACCCAGGTCCCTGAGCCCCAGCCACTGCATTGGTTTTATAAGGCAGAAAGCAGTGACAGTCCGGCCCACCTGCCACCCAGCACCCTAAGTCCATGCATGGTTCAGGGGAGCAGATGGCTCTTACATCAAGAAGTCTGCCCGTCTGCATGGACCACACAAAGATCTCGAAGGAGTCCTGAGCCCCTGCAGAGACAATTTCTCCACTCGAGTCAACAGCCACACAGGAGAACTGCGTGGGGCGTGGAGACGTGAAGGTGCGGAAATTCCGGTACCTGAAAACAATTAAGGTCAAGGCAGACTGCAATACACACCTGCACCTCTGGAGTGCCTGACCACACAGGAACTGGAGCCCTAGTGCTTGGAGGGGAACTCACCTGTGAAGGTCAAAGGCCCTCACGGTTCCATCCAAGGAGGAGGTGACAATGACATGGCCAGTGGTGGTAAATGTTACACCGGTGACCCCGCTGGAATGTTCCGTAAAAGTGACAAAGCAGAAGCCACTGAGGGTATTCCATACCTTGACCTATAGCAGAAGCATACGGGAGCCATCAAAACAGTCACCCCAGACCCTATCCATGCAGCCTCATACACAGGCACAGTGGCTATACCAGGTGACGTCTAGAGAGGCCACCTGCCCCCCCAAAGTGGAGACTGAGGGCATGTGAGGGTGGCAATAGAGTTCTAGGCCCAGTAAGCGCCTGCCACTTCAGATGCTGGCTGCTGCCACTGTCACCCTTACAGAGTCAGAAACAGGGACACTCAGATACTCAAGACTCTCTCCTTTCAAAGTCCACTAAATAGTTAAAGTCTTTTGGGGGCCCACTAAGGCTGTTAAACCCAAGAAATCAAAGCCAACTTTCCACCCACCTGGCCTACCCACAGCTCAGCCCAATGAAGCCCAATGCCCACCTTGCCATCGTCCCCACCAGTGACGATATACTGCCCATCAGGGGAGTAGGCCAGCGACACCATGCTGTTGAAGTGGCCCTGTTGCTTGAGCACATAGGATTCACTCTGCCACTCCCACACCAGCAGCTGGCCCAGGCCTGTGGGTACAGGAAAGCTGAGGTACTGTCTGGACACCTACCTCTGCAGTCCCAACTACTCCTGCGGTGCAGTCAGCTGGGGCTGGGCTCATCTTGAGCATTCCCTAAGAGCACAGCCCAAGGCAGTCCAGGACATGGGGAGTGGCCCCACCATCTGCAGCTGGGCAGGCGGCTGGGCTGGAGCAGAGGCCAAGTCCAGGACACCTGCTACAGGCCAAGACCAACGGGCTGTTGAAGGACTGACATTTAAGTGTAAGCCTCAGAAGATCAACAGTCTGCAGCCTTCAGTGACTCTCCACCACACACACCATCTTCGATTGCTGAGCTTCTGCTCAGGACAGGCCAAGGAAAGTCACTCTCCCCAGGGGAGCTGGCTTCTGCTACAGGAGGTACAGTGTGTGGCACTCTGGGGCCTTACAAGCTCCAGTTCTGGCTTCACTGGGCTCTGTCCCAAGACTCAACTTTAGGTCAGCTTTAGGGTGGAAGCTTCCCTTCTACTGCAGAGCAGAGAAACCAACCTGAGCAGCCGAAGGCGATCCAGTCCCCAGAGCTGTTGATGGCAACTGAAGCAACCCTCTGATCGGAGATACTGAAAAAGGCACAGGAAGAGCAGGGTGAACAGAAGTGGCCACCCTGTCCCCCGCTGCTCCCTCCTCCCCCCTGCAGGAGCTCAGGTCCCCGCACACTGGCACCTGCCTACAGTTACTTGAGGAACTAGCACTTTAACACATTGTGTTCCTGAGGTAAGAATAGAATGAAAAAACCAAGGACAGAAAATGGACACCTGTGGCTGGCGCGGAGGGCACAGATTGGTGGGAAGCAGCAGGCACATTCACCTTGGGCCTCACTGTGCATGTATAAAAGTGTCCCAGCGAGCCAGACTCACCTCAGGGAATGGATGAGGTTGAACTCTGGGAGCTCATGAAGATGGAAGATTCCAGAAGCAAAACCCGTGACCAAAAGATGAATCTTCTTATGATAAGCGGCAGCTGTCAGGTTGTTAAAGTCTCCTTCTTTATTCAAGAAGTACCTGGATCAATAGACAGAGGGACACAGGCTCTGTCACCAAGCTCGGGGTGGGTCTGGGTCTCCACTCGCACCCAGAAGCCTGGGTCAGGCGCACGCGAGATCAAGCTGCGCCCTGTGCTGCAGCAGCAGCACCGGCAGCTGCCAGGCCCAGTGTTTCCTTCTAGCATGCTGCCTTCCCTAGCGGGTCCTGTCTGCATGAGGGTGACCCTGGGAGCACTTCTGTTTCCTGAGTCTTCTTCAGAGGTTTCTTCCTTTATTGCCTGCAGACTTTATCCTTCTACACTGGCACCTGCCCATGGGCACAGTGTATGCTCTCCCACTAGGATGAGGCCAAGCACACCCCATCCTGGTCTACGTTTGGACTCTACCTGGGACATCCTGAGACCTGACAGAGCCCTTCAGTCCACCCCTGCCTGACACGGCAGGGTGGTACTTTCCCATCCCACACATATGCCCACCCACAGCTATGAACTCTGCTCTCAGTGGCCATGAACAGTCTCTGTATATGATGTTGTCATATGGACCCATCAGACCTTGAGGCAGCAAGTCCTCTAGCCTTTAGGACAGGGTCTTACACCTACTCCTTAAGGACCTCTATCCAGGCTTACAGACAAGGAGCTTGTTCTTTGGACCAAGGTCTAGGTCCTCCCCAATAAAGTCCCCACTTCAGGAGCTCAGACCCAGAATACTCAGCCTTGGAGACATACTTGGCCAGCCGTGAGTACTTCACTTTCCCAACTTTCTCCTGTTCAGCTGGCATGGCCTTCCCTCGGATGGTGGTTTCTCGCTCCCCTTCCTCTTCATCCTCCTCCTCCTCTTCCTCTTCTTCCTTCTTCTTCTGAAGTAGGTCTGCCTTCCAGCCCCTAGGGGCTTTCAGCTTTAGGCCCTCAGGGGGCGTGTCACACTGCCACACACACAGGGCTCCATCTTGGCTGAGCGAGTACAGCTGCAAGAGAAGCACCGGGGCTGGAAAGAGGCCGCTCATTTGTTGCCCAGGCCCTTGTATCAGGTGACCCCTCCAGTGTGGCTTTTGGATTCCAACTCCACCAAGGGCCCTTTGACCTGGGGAGTGTCCAGGGCGAATCCCGAAAGACCCGCAAGCAACCTAGTGGCAGCCTCATGGAGATTCAGAGTAGGAACTGCAGGCAAGGGGCGTACGTACATCCAGACTGTTGGACTCAAAGAAGCAGGCCACGATGGCGTCCTTGTGTCCACCCAGGGCATAGTAGATGAGGTTGTCCCAGCGCTCAGCTCCAAACACCCATGTGGACATGTCTTTGCTTCCAACCACAAAGCACCTGGGATAGAGAACCATGCTCAGAGGCCATGACAGTGCCGCTCCCCTTCTCTAAGTGCAACCAACCTCTCCTCAGCACCCAAGATGAGACAGAAACCCGCAGATGCCTTCAGGGTAAGGACAATCCGTGTGTGAGGTGGGACCCAGGCTGGCCCTGAAATCACGGAGACCCACCCACCTCTGTCTCCCAAGTGCTGGAATTAAAGGCATGAGCCACCATGCTCTGAATGGCAACTCTTATTAGGTTTCCAGTGACAGATCAGAGAAGGAAGAATACTACAGGCCTCACTCAGAGCCAGGAGCTCAGTCTGGTTGGTGGAGGTTGCACTTAACCAAAAGAAGGCACATGGCACATTTTAAAATGCAGCATGGCTTACAGGAAGGAGACTATACTCTCCAGGGACAGACAGTCCAAGGTGCCCCCCAGCCTCACTTGGAGTCATCTGTCCAGTCGATGCATGTGGTCTCATCATAGGGCCCAAAATAGGTTTTGTCCAAAACAAATGCATTGAATTCTCGCTTCTTTCCGGGGGCATGGTACATCTGAGCAATGTTGCCCTTAGTAACAACAAATTTTCTGCAGAGGAAACAGGGTCACAGGTGATACGGGGAACCAACAGTAGCTGGTCCAAGATCAGTACCCTGTATCTGCTCTTTAAAGCGTGGCACCCACAGTGACACCCGGTCAGGAGACTGATGCTCTTACCTGCCATCGGGGGAGAAGGAGACGCTGTGCACAGAACCCTTGAAGTGGAAGTGGTGGAGCACCGACCTGCAGGCCAAGCTGACTAACAGAGCCTCACCCCCTGCAAGAAGCCAGAGCAAGAAGGTGGCCACCTGACCCCAGGTGCAGCACATCTGCGATGAAATGCAGGAAGGTGCTGGACATGGGCACAGGTTGCCTGCACCCATGCTATGAAGTTCAGCTTGGCTGTGGTGATGCCCTTGTCACACAGTGCCTACCCACACGGGGATTGATTACCTTCATCAACGATGATTGCAAGGCGACCATCTGGAGACAGCCCCACACACTTGATGTTGTACTTAGTAGCCAGAGGCAACGTATCTGATCTGTTGCTGAGAAACACAAAAACACGTACACAATTGGTCTCGTGCACTTAGACAAGGGAGCCAACTAGACTAACAGCCGACTCTCCTGCCATCGGGGCCCTTATGCTAGAGTTCATTCCCTCCTGCCCTCCCAGGTAGGCTTGGCACTGACCCTGGATACTTTTTTTTTAAAGATTTATTTATTATGTATACAGTATCCTCAGTGCTTTGCCTGCAGGCCAGAAGAGGGCACCAGATCTCATTACAGATGGTTGTGAGCCACCA
>NW_026067892.1:5576996-5588634 GCF_014885135.2 Alexandromys fortis | reverse complement strand
TAATATTGATTAAGGTATTGTGATTGTGTAGTTCATTTAAGAATGTAATGTATAATTAGGAAATATAGGTTGTTAATGAATAATCATCAATAATAGTCAAACTTGTAGTCATGTTAAATTTTCTAGATATATATATATATATTTCATTTAGATAGGCATTCTTCATATCTTTCAAAGACTAGAGGATATGGCATTTTTTTAAGATTTATTTATTTATTTATTTATTACATATACAGTATCCTCAGTGCTTTGCCTGCAGGCCAGAAGAGGGCACCAGATCTCATTACAGATGGTTGTGAGCCACCATGTGGTTGCTGGGAATTGAACTCAGGGACTTTGTAAGAGCAGGCGGTGCTCTTAACCACTGAGCCATCGCTCCAGCCCCGACCCTGGATATTCTTAAAGAAATGAGAACAGGGAAAGTACACAAAAGGAAAAGAAGCAAGCTTTGACTGGGCCGTGCGGGGTGTGTGTAATATCTGTAAGTCCAAACAAGATCCTAATTTCATTATTTTGTCTGAGCTTTCTTTAATAAACGGGTTCTCTTTACTCCAAAATCCCTGAGAAGATGCTACTTATAGAACAGCACATAGAAGATGTCTATAACTTTACAGAGCCATCCGCAGCAATCACCAATAGGCAGAGCAGGTTCCCCTGCTGCCGCATCCTACAGAGCCTGGAAACGGAGGTCCAGAGCTAGCCAACAAACTAAGGCAGCAGAACAGAGAGCACAGGGGCCTTAAACACTGGAGCCTCTTGCCCAGGCCATACAGGGTCAGCCCACAGCCTCAGACAATCTTGGGTAGAGTTGAGTCATCCCCAGCCAGACAGAAAGAGGACCGCACATTTGCTGGGGCTCACAAAGCTAAACCTGACCTTGAGCTGCCAAGCTGCCCATTCTAGACCTCATCATCTCAGCAGGGTAGCCAGGAACCACCGGGGCTACTGAGCAAGGGTCCAGGGCAGCCTGAATGCTCCAAACCACTTGGCCTGGGGTCCTCAGAGGCTTTCCCTGATACAAGTGCTCACCTTTGAGCTAACTCTACTTGTCACCACCTCCGCAGAAGAGGTCGGGTCCCTTGGCAGGCAAGAGCTGAAATGAAAGGCTCATGACTTTTCCTTTCTCTCTAAGGGTAATGTCAGTATCCCAGACACTACAACAAAAATTGGGTACCCCAACAGCCAACTCTACCATGACCTGTGGCCTCCTACATCTAGTAGCCCCGCAAGCCATATAGAGGAAGGCTAAGAGTGTAAGACTTTAAGACAATCCTGAAGCCATTTTTGACAATTCTGAATCCTCTCAGCCTCTGTGCCATAGTGCTTCCCCTCCTCCCCTGGGAACCAAGGACCTAACAGCTACACTTGCACGTACTCAGTTCCTGAACAATTACCCATATACGTATGCTTTGGTTCTGTCCCCTGGGAAACGAGGTCAAAATGACCTCTTACCTCATCTGATCTGGCAACAGCTCTCCAGTCAATTATTGGTAATAGCCCTTTCAAATAAGCCAATCAGAATAGTCAAAGAACAACGCCCCTTGCTTCTGTGGCCCCTTTAAAAGTAGACTGTACCCGCTATTCGAGGTCCCTTGGCTTCCCGAATGCTGGGGGACCCTGTCATGACAGAATTAATAAAATCCTCATGCTTTTGCATCGGCTATGGTGTATGAGATGGTCTCTGGGGGCGACTCCTTCTCGGTGTTTGGACGCCAGAGTCCAACAAGAGGACAGCTAGCCCTCATGTGTAGGCTAGAGCTGTCGTTGCTAACATTGCTTCTCCATACTTACTTCTTAAGGTCAAACACAGTGACTCTATTTCCCACAGGGCTGATAACAGAATTCCCATCGCAGGTGAAATTTAAGTTTCCACACCGATAAACTGTACCCAACAAATTCGAGAACTGCAAAGAAAATGAGGTCGTCTTAAAACAAAGGAAACAGTGCCAACTCTCTGAAATGGTGAAGGGAGGCGTTTGCGGAGGTGGCAAAGAACCTGACACCCAGGCAGTACAAGAATCCAACCTAATTCTCAGGAGCCCAGGGTTCCCACTAAGGGTAAGAAACTCCTAAGGCAAGAGGCCTTTGCCAGGCAAAGGGCATAAGATGCCCACTCCAGACCAGAGAAGCTGCATTAGTGAACAGGGCTCCAGGAGGAGCTCACCACACCGAACAGTGCTATGCACCAGCGTCCCAATCTACTCGTTCAAGTATCAAACGCAAGCATTGCCATCCAGCAGACACAGCTCAGACAGACACCCGGACTTGTGTGCTATGACCAATATCAAGAGAAACGGCACACAGCCAATCAGACTGATACCCAAACACAGCAGGGTCAGGAGTGCAGTCAGGTAGCTGCTAAGACGGACTGCCGAGGCTGAAACCTAAGGCAGGAATCGGTCAGGCCAAGGCCTGGGTTGTAAGTGAACAGCTATGCAACGCTAGAACACTGGGCAGAGCTTGGCTTCTAAGAGGTGTGACAAGTTCCAGGCGTGCTGTGGAGACTGCTCCTAGGACTGGCGGCCCTGCAGAGAGCTGGATGTGGCTTGAAGTTCTTTCAGCAGCCAATTCTGTAACGTCTGACAGGATGAGTGAGGACAGGCTGGGTACAGCCCTTGAGACCCACTCTAGAGGAGTCGGAACTTCAGTGTGACTGATAGAGGAAAAGGAGCAACAGCTTGCGACGGGCAGGCCCACCAGTGCTTCCACAGGCGGCCGATATGCCAAGGACCTCGGTTTCTCCTGCGTCCGCCAAGCCTTTGCTCGCCCTCCCGCTGCCCCTGCCCAGGCCGCTGCTCACCCGGTAAGCGAACTTCATTTTGCAGCCACACGTGGGGGTCCGTCCTGAGCCACTTCCGGAATCCGAACTACCTCCGGCGCGCAGAAACGCACTTCCGGGGCGGGGCCACGACAAGAGCGTCCGGAGAGGCCCCGCCTCCTCCCCGCCACCAGCCGGCACTACGCAGGCGCTGAGAGAACTGGCTCAAAGATACCCCCTAGGACCAAGGAGAGCCCCGCTAATCTCTGGGTCTCGCTGTGCAGCTACTGTGGGCTCCCGGGCAGATCACCGCTCCCGGGCAGATCACCGCATACTGGACTGTGACCGAGCCATCGCAAAAGAACCAAGTTCAAACGGAGTTTCTTCTTAAAATGTGTATTTTTAAGAGTTTAATGCTTACACTTATAACAATCAGTACAGGTGGCTTTCCTCTGTCATATTACAGAATACTATGAAAATGGCACCAACTCCTTGGCTGTCAAGGCAGCCTTTACCTTCCCTAGCCCGAGTCCCTGCCAGCTGTCTTACAGAGAAAGGGCGTCTTTATGAGAAAATCTTAAAGTCTTGTAGGGCTTATTTTAAACACCACAATGGAAGGGATTTACAGTGATCTGCCCAGTTCTTACATAAAAGGTGGCAAGTTTAATGTTTTTAAAAACTTAACCTTGTTTTAAACTCTAGAGGAAAAGCCATGTTATTGCCTCTTCATGTGATTTCTTTTCTTGCCTGAAAAGTACAGGCACCTACTTCAGGCTGCACAATGGGGCTGTAGGCAGGAGACATTAAATACAATTCCTACGTTACAATTCTTCCAATCACAGGAGACCCCAAGAAATTCACAATTATAACTGACTTTCTTTCCTCCCGCCTGTAGCTACACGCGGTACGAGCTGTCTGTAAACACTGGTGCACTGGCTTCTGAAACACTCCCTCTCTGGCTTTCCAACGTCTATCATCAGTTACATCTTCACCAAGCTAGCCTATCTCACACATACCCTTACAACAGAATCCAGCAAGTCTCCCAGCTCTTCTACAAACAGAAGAAACAAGGTGAGTCTGGGTGACATCTCCCATCTTGAAAACACACATGTAGTTTCTGGGTAGCTAGAGAGGGGAAAAAAAATTCCTTGACAGATTTGATTTCATCCTATTTCCAGATGACAGAACTACCATCACCATTTTAGATTTCTCGTTGTTTTATTCTAAATATATGTGATTAAAAAATCTTGAGAGAACTCAGGACTATGAAACATCAAGGAGTGGTAACCTCGGGGTTAGACTCCACGCTCTAAAGGTGAGCATTTCCCCACACATGGGAGAGGGAGGCTAACAGGGCCAGGCGGGAGCTGTTCAGACAGGGCAAGTCTCAGAGACCTCCTCCTTTATGGTCTTTGATGTCTGCAGGGCAACTGTAGAGTCTGACAGCAAACAGATTTCAGAGGGCCATAAACATTCAGTATGTATGCATAACTGGCTTGTCCAAGCTTATTAATTTTAAACTGCACATAAGTTTCAATAAATGTTTATTTTCTTTATGCATTCCTCCAATTCCTGCAAATGAGAGATCGGGGGCAGGGATAACACTGTCTTTTACTTACTAAGTTAAAAAGGAAATACACTAAATACTGAAAATGTTGGCTTGGTTCTCCTGGCTTCTGCCTTGTGTTCCTGATTCCCTGTTCCCAAGCTGGGTTCCTGGGGGGCAACCACTGCTGAAGACGGCTCCTTCTTCCACTCTGCATCTCAAGTTCCACTCATGTAAGCCATGCCAATGAACCTGAGCACTCTATCTCATATGTACAAAAATACATCACTTCAGAGGAATGAAAATGTTTAATACATACAGCATGTATTTACAAGCTATGACTTCCACACCAGTAAAAACGAACACACATTTATTTTGCCTTGATTTTTGGTGCAACTTATACACAAACATTACATCAGTTAGTCTGTACTCTTAAAAATAATAAATCAACAATATGTACAATTAAATTTACAACCAAAAGTAAATGAACCCGTTGGTGCGGTATGACTGCGACCCAGGGGAGCTGCAGAGGCCCCACCAGGCCGAGACCTCCTTTGACCGACCAGAGCACGAGAGACCTCTCTCATCTTCACTCCACATGGAGCGTCTTCAGTTCCAAGACTTAAGGTGCAAAAGATGTCGATTATACAGCTACAATACATGAGCAGACTTTAAAGTGAGAGAAAGCATTTCACCCCCACATCCAACAATTATAATAAATATAGATTTAATTCCAAGTGCATATGATATTCAATCATTAGGGAGAATCGGGGATCCAGAACGTCTAGCCTAAGCCATCTCCACACCACACTTCCCTGTGCTCTGGTCGTCTCTCCAGTGCCTTTCATGTGGCTTCTACAGATGGACCTTGTGATCTGCTGGGCATCCCAAGGCACAGAAGGGGTTATGTTCCTCCCACCCACCCCCACCCAAAAGGTGTTACTATAAAATCATAACTAGGGAATCTGGAGTGTAGGACAGGGTTTCATCCCTCAGGAGACCCACAAGTCGCCAAGGGGCTGGACTGTATGAGCAAAGGGCACACAGTGCCGTAAGAAGGCTGTGGAATCTGCTCAAGGTCCACCTGGGAGAAACATAAATAGATGGGAGCCACCCAGAGAAAGGCTGTGGGAGGAGACCAGTCTTGTGGGGAAGGTACATGAGTTAGGGATACCAGCATGGGGAGAGGGTCAGGGATGAAAAAATAAAAATGAATCCTGTGTCATAGACAACATGAGGTGATTCTCTACTCCACTGAGCAGCTGAAGGACACTGTTCTCTGCGGCGTCTGTAGCTAGGCAGAACTGCCAAAGTCTGGTTAGAGCTAGTGTGTTACCACAGACCACAATCCAGCCACAATCCCTAAAGTGCACTCATGGCCACTCTGGCTTCGCTGGCCCATGACACTGTCAGGTAACACTGACTTCCAGGACGTGGTCGTCTTGACTGGGAATGACCAGGATCTGCATGCCAGTGCTGGAGTTGAAGACCTGGCCAGCGGGCAGTGCCTGGAGCCGGGGCATGGGCAAGCCCTTATGTTCGCTGCTGGAAGCTGAATGTGTGCTGCCTCTACTCCGCACGCTGCTGCAGTCCAGCTGGTCATCTAGGTGCTTGTCCACTGACAGGCTGTCATTTTCTATCCAGCTGTCTGTGGAATACATAGGAAGTCAGACCAAGCCACCGCAGCATGAGCCTGGGGAAGGGGGAAGCCAACCTGGACTATCACGTGGACCCAGGGGAGTCACCTGAGTATCACATTGTTATACAATTATTGTGGTTTTTGAAACTGGGATTTGGATTCATTTCTACTGGCCCTGAAAATATGTTTTAGCGTTTCAGCCTACCACATGAAGCTACAGTCTATTTAAATACAGAATTTATCATTAATTCTAAAAGTTCTCAAACTGTTTAGTAGAAATCACACTTCAGATTTGGACTCTGAACTGGCAGTGTGGTTTGGTTCTCTCAAGATACCAAGTAGTGGCAGAAACCACCGTCCCCAGTTAGTTGTCTGGTCATTCGTTCCCCCCAACCCTCCATCGCCATGGCTGGGGACACACCAGGCTGGCACTAGGAAAACTGTGCAGTCCACAATTTGGGAATTTTGTACTTTGTTTTAAAGCCTATTTTGTCTACATCTGTACTTTTAATTCTATTTATTTATTAATTTATTTGCTTATTTATTTATTTTGTTTTTTTGAGACAGGGTTTCTCTGTTGTAGACCAGGCTGGCCTCGAACTTGCAGAGATCTGTCTGCCTCTGTTTCCTGGTTACATCTGTACTTTTAAACAAACTGTGCAAATGGTTTTGCACAGAGCAGGTAGGTAGGAGGCTATGCTTAGATGCTCAGTGGTTCTGGGCAGTGTATCAACTGACTTGTAGTAACTTTCCACCTGGGACGGGTTATCAGGACATGACCTACTCTATGTAATGAGGGGAGCATCTCTCCTTCTGTAAACGCCTTACCAGCATCCAGTTGAGAGGCATGAGCAGAGTGGTGGGGGAGGTACTTAAACAGCCGAACATCAGGCAAGGGGAGGTAACCAGCAAACAGAGGCATCACTTCCATATGGACTCTGTGAGTGGCCTGGGCAGCCACAGGCATGGATATGACACCACAGCTCTTCCCACATACAGCCCAGTTGCTGCTGTTGTCCACAACTGGAATGAGGAGAACACACCATTTGTACAGACAGCAAAGTGAGACCCCCGCCCTTTCCAATCCTCACAGTCGACCTCGCTGTAGCACACGTCTCACTAAGCACACCTTACAGTGAGTATGTGCTTGAACAATCAAGGCACACCATTGTTTCAGTGCAACATTCAGTTCTAGTTTAGACTGGATCACATTAGATGTAGACAGAAAACCACCCTTTCCATCAGACAAGTGAGGCGGTATAAACTAGGCTGCCTGGAAGTAGCTGCATCAAGACCTTGATCTGTGCTGTGCTTTGGTCCTCAGCTGGTGGTGCTACTGCAGGATCACATCATAAGAGTGATAACTCCATCAGTGGGGTCTGTGATGAGTTCATGCAAATGGCTGCTAGGAGGTGGGCCTGGTTGGAGGAATGTCAGTGGAGAAGAAGGGCCTTTGAAGGGTCTATCTTGTCCACAGATCCTTTTTTTTTCTCAGCTTCCTACATGCCACGAAGTAAGCAGACTCCTTCATCACACTCCCCAACTACCACGTTTCTGCCTTGCCTCAGTTCCAAAGCAATGGAGCCAGCTGAGGACAAGTAGAACCACAGCCAATGAAAACCTGTTCCTCTGGATTCCACAGGCACCTGTCTCAGGGAGAGAAAGCTGCCCAGCACTGCCTGGATACTGCTCCTGGGTGCCACCATTCATGGAGTGAGAATAATGCCATCAACCTTCAGATGCTTCCCAAGGATATAAAAAGATGGTACACTTTGCATTACATAGCTTGGTCACAGTAGGTCATCAGTATATGGCAGCTGCCATTAACATAAATTATTTTGTTGTTCTGAAACAGGGTCTGGCTGGTCTGGAACTCACTATGGGAACCAGGTTGGGCTCAAACTCAGAGACCCACCTGCCTCTGCCTCTGGAGTGCTGGGATTAAAGGTGTGCTCCACCACTGCCTAGCTGTCCAACATGTTTGGCTCTTAAACCCCCTCCCACCCCTTACTGATCTAGGATGATCCTGACACCCAGTCTGAGGTCAAGACAACAAGTGAGGAAGGACAGCCCAGGCCAGGATGGTGAGCAGGAAAAGACCCTTCCCACAAGAAGCAGACAGGCAGGGAGGCAGCTGCAGGGTGCCCCACCTCCAAGTGAGCGCCAGGCTGCTGCCTCCCCGCCACACTCTTCACCAGCATGGACTCGCTGGGAATGGACAACTACCTGAGAATTCCCTCCGCAGTCAGTCATCTACTGTTCAGTTCACTCCTCCTCCTCTCCTTCTTTGGTGTGTGTGAACATGTGTTATGGAGCACATGTGGACATCAGAGAACACCTTGCAGGAGTCAGTTCTCTCCTTCCACCATGTCGTTTCAGGGATCAAACTCTAGGTTTGGTGGCAAGCATCTTGACTCACTGAACCATCTTGCAAGTCCAAAAGCATTGTGAAGTGTGTCTTGACAGTTACAGAGGTCACATGAATCTAGCCTTCCCTACTGTGAACAGCATGGCCACCAGGCAGCAGTCTTCAAAGGCCTACCACTTTCAAAGGCACTTGGGTCAGACTTTTTGTTTGTTTTTGGTTTAATTCCACAGAACCACAGACACGGGCTGCCTGTCCTCATTCTGACCTTTGTCAACCTCAGATCCATTACCCTTCCTGTAATGCTGTCACTTGAGACTGTCCCCATCTTAACTTGTAATCTCTTCAGAAGAGGAGTCAAGATGTCCATCAAAAACCCTGTGTGTAGCCAGAGCTTACGGCTTTACCCCATCAGTCAGTAGCTGAGGAATCTGAGCTACCTCAGTCTGGTGCTTCGCGCTTTTCACACTCTGAGCTGCAGGACGGCTGTGAGAGCGGAAGTGTGTAGAGCATTCTGCACTGTGTGCTGCAGTGGGCTGACGCCACACTAGCTCAGTGCGTAAGCTAATGACAGGCGAGCTATGGGCATCAGTGCTAGTATCCAGCAGATACTTTCTTGAAAATGAACCACAGGAGGCTACTGTGTTATGTTCAAAACAAACAGTTCAGAGCAAAGCCAGGCGATTCCCACCCGTCATCCCAGAACTTCAGAGGCTGGGGCACGAAAACTTCCATGAGTTCCAGGCCAGCCTGGGTTACAGAGTGAGCCTCTCTGTCTGAGGCCCCCTCACCACCTTCCCCCTAAAAAACCAGCCCGTCAGTATTTGTCATGACTTAAAACTTTAAGACTTTAAGCATAAAATGGAGTTTGCAAAGTTTGCATTGCCACTGTGCAGGTGAGCTGCTCAGCTGTGGAGTCTGAGGCTGTGAGTGAAATGAAACATTTTTACAACTGTGCACAATTAGGAAACCATGTTTTCTAAATGATTACTCATGGTGCTACAAAGTAACACCTGGCCAAAAAGTGCTCAGGGCAGGACAGATAGGAAGGCTGTATGAAATGAGCAACTTCCCACTTCTAAGCAGTGGTGGTCTGTAAAAGCTTCCTCAGGTAATTCAGTTAGTACACTGTCTCTCCTCAGAGTGGACAGATGAGGCACAGAACTTCCATTACCTCTGATTAAGCTAGACAGCAGAGATCAAAGACCCCTGACATCACAGCACTGTCATTTTTCTACTTGGGAACAGAGTTATTTTTCATGAAAATGGATGTCATGTTATGTGTTTGTACTGCTTGATTTATTATTGTTGTGTGTATGTACACGATGATACACTGTGTTAATCAGATACACATGTCACTGCAGACATGTGGAGGTCAGAAGACAAGTTTTAGGAATGCTTCAGTTCTCTCCTTCCAGAGTGGGTTCCAGGGGTTGAACTAGGTTGTTAGGCTACAGAGAGCACACTTTCACTCTTGAGCCATCTGCCAGCCCTGTTTGATTTCATGTGCATTGTATGTTCCTGTGTTTGCACATGTGGAGGCCAGAGGTCAACTTTGGCTGTCATTCCTCAGGCACCATTCACCTTGCTTGAAGATATGGCTTCTCACTGGCCTAGATCTTGCTAATCTGGCAGGTCTGCTTGTCTCTGCCTTCCCAGCACTGGGAAGACAAGTGTTTGTCTCCACCCCCAGCTTTTCCATGTAGGTTCTGGAGACTGAACTTGGGTCCCTGTGCTGGCTTAGTGATCGAGCTACTTCTCTAAGCCCGTTTTTGAAATAGACTCTCAAATAGCCCAGACTGGCCTAGAATTCATTTTAACAGAGGCTGGCCTTAAACTCCTGATTCTTTTGTATCTGTCTCATAAGTTCTGGTGTTACAGGCATGCACCATCACACCTAGAACATTGGTGTGTTAAAAAAAATCTTTATATTCCTATCAATGTATGTGCATGTATGTAAGCATAGACATGGCATGGCACACATGTGGACATCAGAGGATGTTTGGGAACTGGTTCTCTCTTTTCACTGTGGGCTTCAGGGGCTGAACTTAGGCCATCGAGCAGGAGCTCCATGTGGGTGCTTTCACCCACTGAGCCATTCTGCTGCCATATTATTTTAAAAACTATAAATATTTGGTTCACCAATCATGTTTAGAGTGATTGTGAGAACTGCAGAGCCTGGGGAGAATAAGAGAGGATAGTGTGTGGTCAGGAGCTTCAGCTGTTGTGAGCACACTGACACAGCTTTAGGGTAATGGTGGGATGCTAACCCTACCCAGAGGGCAGATGCATCCGTGGTCCTGAGTCCCTAGACTTCTGCCCGGTGCCTGTTAGAATGCACAGTAAACCAGAGCTGTGCTCAGTCAGCCCAGACTGTGCTGTATCATGAATCTATCAGGCAAATGCTGGGATTCTAGAACTCCCAGGATGTCGCATGTCACTGGAAACCGTGGAGCATCGCACCATCAGGAAGAGCTTGAGGCCTACCTTCATACATAAGCTTGGTGGAAAAATATTCCTCAGACTCCACGAGGGCTTCATCCTTGTCCACATCCAGGAGGTCGGCGAGCCGTGTGATAGACACCTCCAAGGAGCAGAGTGAGCCCGTCCTACAGTACTCAGCCCCTGCAGCAGGGAGGATCTCAGCTCTCACACTGTACAGTGTCTGGAAGGAAGGGACAGAGAGGACAAGGGACAGCTTACCCAGTAGCCAGAGGAAAGGCTGCTGAGGGCCAGGGCAGAGCTGTCCACTCACTTTTCAGCACAGGGAAAGCCGCCCCTACTACATGGCCAAAGAGCAACCTAGGCAGCTAGTACTTAGAGACATGGCCTTCTCCTCTTTTCTTTTCTTCTTACATTTATTATTGCTGGCGAGAGGAGAACATGAGTATGCACACGCCATGACATGTGTGTGGAAATCAGAAGCCAACTTTGTAGAGCTGCTTCTCTCCTCCCACCTCTTCACAGTTTCCAGGGATCAAACTCAAGCTTTTTGCAACACCTTTGCCTTCAGCCAACGAACCACGGGAATTTTCAAAACATGGGCGCAAAGGCAGTGAGTGACCCTCCATGTGTCTCTCCCACATCAAGGTTACTAACATTTGCTTCATCTGCTTGATCTAAGTCTCCATTAGAGTTTATAAATCTGCCTAAGATATTCAGAGGCAAATTCCAGACAACCTGCCGTCTCACCTCTTACATTAACACTAAATATTACTAAAGAATAGATGCTTTCTTGCCAAAACACAACATCATTACCAGAACTAGTAAAGTTAAACCTCTGGGTTAATTTGGTCTATAACCCCCTTTTCCTTATCAGCCTCATTCTTG
>NW_026067892.1:5543214-5576936 GCF_014885135.2 Alexandromys fortis | reverse complement strand
TTTTGCACAAACCAGTATATTATCAACACCCAGCATAAACCAAGGCTCCCAACCTGCCTGCTGCTAGTGGCACAGGTGAGAGGCTCATATCACGCATGGGCAGTTCAGGTTCTCCTGGCATGCGTGGAGCAACAGATCATATCTCAATAGAAAACTGCCTTGCTATTCAAAGGAGGTATCTGAGATCAAGAATCATGTTCTTCTGAGGATTCATGGAAAGATGACAACTTCTCTGGGGATTCATGAAGGTAAACCAGTTCTCAGGCAGTCTTGGTCGTGACTTTCTTATCAAACACTCAATTAAGTCTGATCAGAGAAAGGCAAACGCTCACCAATCTGATGGGCTGCTCTCTTGCTCTCCCATTATGGGGCCCTGGGAACTGACACATGCAGACATGAGAACACGAACCCAGCCCTCTGACTGGGGTGAGGTGGGGGGCAGGGGTGCTGCAGAATGCTGAGTAGTCCATCCACACAGGCCAGCTCTGGGTGTTCAGCAGAGATACAAGGTTACCCATTCACACATTCTACACCAGGCATTAGTTGGATACACTAGGTGGAATGAGTTTTGAGCCTAGCAGAGGACACATTTCCTAAAGGTTCAAGGGTGCCGTCTTCGGTGGCAGTGGAGTCGATCTCAAGTTATCCTCCCACACTGGTTTCTGGAGAAAAGTCAATGGCTGCAGGAAGAGCTTGCTCCCGAGAGGTGTCAGCACCAGTCTCTGTCACTGGACTGCTGACTCTACAAGTCTGTGACTAGAACCAGGCTTTTCCAGTACGAAACTACCAGTCACAGGCAGTGGCATCACACCATTCTGTGGCAGCATAGGGACAACTGATGAGTCACAGAACAGAGTGGCTCAGACAAAACGTAAACACAAGCACCAAGACTATCAAGCCCTTAGAAACCTTTCTGACCTTGACTTTGGTGATAGAGTCTTAGATCTGAAACCAGAGATTCAAGTGATGAAGGGAGAAAAATTAGATTTCATCAAAAGCAAACACTTCTGTTCTTCCATGGATATCGTCAAGCAAGTGAATGTTAACTATGGAAGGGGTACATGTTTACAAGTTATACACAGTAATGGACAGCCACCTGAGATATATCAAGAACTTACAATCTAATGTAAGTGAACAAAGGATTCAAGCCAGCATCTCTCTAGATGACCTGTAACTACAAAACCACCTACCACTTGGCCTCTTGGGAATCCTCCTACCTCACCTCCCAAACACTCTGCAACCTCTTTGGGATGGTCTTGACTAAGGAGCCAGCAGCTGCAGTGCTGTGAGGTGCAACCCCCGGAGAGCTGCTGGAGTCCTGCTTCTCAAAAGCCTACCCAGAGTTACACTGTGACCCAACTCCACTTGGGGGTATTTATTCCAGAGAACCAGTCACGTGTCCTGTGTGTGTCCACAGAAGAACTCGTGTGTGGATTTCCCTAGCATCATTGTCGCAGGAGCACATTATCAACAGAAAGATTCTGGCCACTGATAATGGATGGACATGTGGTCCATCGGCCGTGAAATAGCATGTAGCAAAAGGAACAAAGTCCTGACGTGTGCTTCCAAATGGACGAGCTTTGAGGACACTGCCAAATAGAGGATGCTAATCACATGTCACATGGTATCAGGGTGGGAAACTGAGGAAGTATAGGTCCACAGACAGACCTGCCTGTAGCTTATAGATTCACCTGGGTAAGGAGGAAATGAGGAGTAGCCATAGCTGAGTAGAGAGAGGCACTTTTGGAACACAAAGTTTTCCCCAAAAAGCTCTGAAAAACGGTCACATAACCGAATGTTAGGACATGTGGAAGGCACATGCTGAGCACTGTCACACACAGAGACACCTCAACAGCTTCCCACACAAAGGTCCTGACTGATGCTCAGTCTCAAGAACATAGTTAAGAAAGCAGCCCACCAAAGGTCCGTGACTACAACTGTTCAGGAGGAACCTGGTTCTCAGCTTGCAGGACCCCTGAACTGGTGTGAAAGGAAGGGAAAAGACACAGTGGTAACAGAAGCCAGACAGACTCCTCCACAGCAGTGATTCCTGACTGCTGAGTGTCACATATCGGAGCTGTGTGTTGGCACTACATAAAAACAAGCCACAGCACTGGCTATATTTAACTCGATGGCTAATGTACAGAATTGAAAATATGGGCTTCAAAATAATTAGACTGATTTGCTTAGTGGGAGGTAGAAAATAAAAATGGTTAGTGTCAAGAACTATAAACACAAATGCCTTTCTATCTGCCCAGCACAAAGTCAAGGAACTGAGCTGACTTAACCAAACCCAACCAGGCTTGTGTGCCCAGCTCACGGCCATTCAAAGCAGCACACTCAAACTTAAACAAGAGGCAGATTAGGAGAAAGTAATTAACTTTCTCCTGTAACACTTCCTTGCTTTGTGTTTGAAAGCAGAGGCCTGGAGCAGGAGCTCAGGACAGAGATGAAATGACTCTAACATGTATTCCAGATTGTTAGGACAGCAGGAAAAGGCGAGGGGTCAAGGTCACAGACCATCAGTATTATCAAGAGCAGGTGCACCCCAGGAAGGACACGTACCACAAAGTGGACAGGCATGGGCTTAGCTGCTCAAAGGTCACAGCCTACCCTGAGCTGTTGCTCCAGTATATTGAAAGAATCCACCTGAACCTCTGGAGTATCAAGAACATGAAGTGCTCATACTTCCATCCCCACCTCCTTTCCCAATAATAGATTACATACAAAAAAGTTCTCCACTTGGAATTCGTAAGTGTAGGGCTTCAAGGAGACAGTTAGCCGCTCTTCAGAAGCTGGGGAAAATCCCACAGAGAACCGGCAGTGCAGAGGAGGGGGAGGTTCCTGAGTCCACGTCAACTCCCAGACAAAGAACACGGACTGCTTGCTGTGAATAAGCTGTAATGAGAAGCACAACTTTGGTCACAGTTCTGGGAGCCCTGGGGAGGACATCGGCCTTTCGCTTTATGCAAAGGGGCATGTGCCAGGCAGTCTGCTGTGAGCCTGTGGGTTCCTGTGATTTCGCAGCACCTACCATGTCTCAGTCCTGCCTGCCTGGTCTGACACAGAGCCTGGTCCCCGGCTGGTAAAAGAACTCTGCTTTATGACTACATAAGCTTCACAGCATCAGCGAGCATGAAAAGGAGCTTTCAGAATCATTATTAGTACACAGCAAGCTCCCAAATGGCTCCATAATGGGGCATTAATGCCACTGTCAAAGCCGGACCAATGGCACTTCCTAGAGGTGGTAGAAACTTCAGGAGGTGGGCTAGTAGTTGAGGAAGGATATGAAGAAAACATTTGGGTCCTGCCTCCCTTCCTCTCTCTCTCCTCTCTCTCCCTGGTTCCCATAAGGCCAGGGTAACAGCAACTTTGCTCTACCACGCTTTCCCCCCCATGATGGACTGCCTCCGCACAGGACCAAAAGCAACCAGGCAAAGTGACCATGAACTAGAACCTCTGGAACCAGGAACCAAAGAAGCCTTCTTTCCTCTCAGGGACTGTAGCACAGCGACAGAAGGTTAATATGACTGTCACCCAGTTTGCATCCATGTCAATCATTTCCTATTAACATAAAGTAACTTAGGAACAAGTCTAGCCAGACACATGGCCTAAACATCAGGGGCCACACCTACAGGCTCAGGGACAGATTCAACAGAGATGGAACAATGGTCAAAGCCAGCAACACTGACTGTCCAAAAGTACACAGGAAAGTGCAAAAAATGCCAGGGAGTGAGGGCCCAGTTGTGAGCTTCTCATAGCAACATATATATTACATACATACATACATATATATGTCCCACAGGTGGGCTTAGAAGGCTGAGGGGACAGGTGGGCTACATAGCACACGGTACTGCAGCTCTGACCCAGGCCCTCCATCCTGCCCAAAGCTCATCCAATCAGCATCAGGCTCTGCTCAGCTGCAGTCAGTCCCCCTGGTCTCCTCCCCTGAACTGCTGAGAATCTGGCGCTCAGACCAGAGCAGTTACCTGCTGGGACTGCGTGTTCAGGGGCGTCAGCCTCAGGTCGGCAGCATGACCCATGTCTTCCAGCTTACTATCTGACAGCTCAAAGTCCAGCTCTGACAGGTTCTGGACACGGACCTGCACGTATTTCCTAGAGCACAGAAACAGAGTGTGTCACTAGGGCTCTTACCCGGGTCTCGACTACGCAAAAGGGAGACCCTGTCTGAGGGAATCATGACAGACATAGGAAGAGTATGTGGTGTCAACGTTTTCATTTTGGAACACAGTTAAAGGTGTCAGAATAAATAACTAATCTTTTAAACAGGCAGCTTGTGAGAAACGGACCTGAGGAAGTTGATCTGATGTGTGGCCAGTTGGTTTCTTGCAGGGAAGCCTGACTACCCTTCCCCACTTCAGGCCTTCCCTGCTCACTTCTGCTATCTGGAGAACATTGAAAAGCAAGTCTTTAATAAAGACTTAGAATCACCATGGAAACAAATCTCTGTGCATGTCTAAGATGGGTGTCTAGATCAGGTTAACTGAGGTGAAGTCCCACCCTCACTAGAGCGGCACCACTCCACGGCTGGCATCCCAGCCTGAATAAACAGGAAAAAGCAAGTGGAGCACCGACACCCACGTCTCTGCTTCCTGACTGTGACACAAGACGAGGAGCTGCCCACTGCCCTGCTGCCACCCCTTCCCTGCTATGCTGGACTGTGTCCCCAGAACTATGACCCAAGTAAGCTCTTCCTGAAGTTGCTTTGCTCACAGCAACATGACGGGCATAATTACAGCTGTTTCCTTTTTTTAGCTGCTTTAAATGAAGCAGCCATATTCTTTTAGAGATTTCTGAGGTTTCAACCTTTGTATGTAATGTGTGTTACATGAAGAGAAAAATACTGTTCATATAACATTTCATTCTTAAAACTTAGCCAAATCCCATTGGTCTGTGAGAAAGAGGACTGTTACAGTACGACGGAAGTATCTGAAGCAGGAAGAGCAGACACTGGTCGGCCCTGACACTGCTGTCATCTCTAGACGCCCCCTAGGGTTGATGATACTTCTAGAGTGGGTGCTCAGCCTGGCAATATGGCTCCTTCCAGAAGACACCAGCACACCCGAGTCATCTGGGGCTGGGATACTGGTGTAGTGAGAACACTATGCAGCGAATGGAGCAGCTAAGAACTAGGCTCCAAGTGATAGTGCTTTAAAAACTCTACCCTACGGGTATCTGATAGAGAGCTAGCTACACAAACCCATGAGAAGGCACTGGGCAGCCCAAAACACAGCACCTTGTAGAAGTTGAACACTGAATTCTGCCAGAAAGTTGGTAGTTAAAACAGAGACGGGGGTAGAAAGAGACTGTTAATCAGTTGAAGATCTTGTTGTTTTAAGTTTGGCACAGTGGCTGTGCCCTAATCTACTGCTATTTCAGCCAGCAACTACAACTCCACAGTTACCAGCCTGCTTCTCTAGGAGTGGCCTGGCCACTAAGGTTGTAGTCTGATGATAATTCTGTTCCCGCAAGCATTGGCTCTGTAGCTGCCACTAAAGGGAGCTTTAACTAAATCTCTATCATTCTATATATAAGTAAGACTTGAAATTCAAAGGTTGGGATGAAAACCTGTGAGCTCAGAGAGGCTGAGTAGCAAAAAGCGAAATTTCTCTCCTTGCTGGCATCTCCGAAGGATCCATGCTTCTGCTCCACCAAAACAGAAAAACCCATGCCACTCCAAATCCATCCCTACTACTTCCTGTGTCTCTATCTCTACTGGATGCCCTGTGATGCTCTATGGTCACTTTCTGTCAACTAATTGCTAGCTCAGTCTTCTGAACTAAGGTTAATTTTATTTAATAAATGCAAATACAAACTGGGGGTTCACAGTATGACTGAACATCCCCAACAAGATCTGGTTTGGATTTCACCTAAAACTTTATACTGACATGTCAGCTGTGAGGCAGAGGAGAAGCTGGGAACACGGCATTGTACTCATGAGACAGGGAGCTACTCTGGTAATGTGTAAAAACCCCAGTGACATACAAGGACAAGCTATGCACTCTGTCCAATGGGGGGGGGGAGGTGAGGAAGAAGCAGAGCCGGCCCCCATTCCCCCTTACCGGGTTCCAGCAGAGAGCAGAGTGTGTGTGGTCCTGAAGGGCACACTGAATGTCAGTGCAATGACAGTGGAGTAGATAGACCACGGGCAATCAATGGACACCTGTGAAGAAATAGAGGCCACCTTTAACCCACTGTCCAAGAACACAACCCTGTCACCGTCCACCCAGCTGCACAGTGGCTTTATTGTGGTTCGTCATTACTGTCCCAAGAGGAAATTCTATCAGACATATTTTCATATGAACAAGTGAAAAGGAAAACAAGGAGCTGCAGAATCAGCAAGAAATGGAGACAGAATTGGAAACAGTCCCAGAACACCAGCTCAGCTCATAGCACAGACATCTTGACAGGAAAGAGCAAGGCCACCTGTGCCTCATGCATCTGGGGTCCAAAGGCTCCTCACAGTGCAGCATGTGTCCTACGGCTCACACAACCATGAGCCACTGGAAAGCAAGCAATCATCCAATTACTTCACCTGTCTGACAGAACCTAGCTAAAGGCCGACCAAAGTGGAGCTACAGTGGAGAGCAAGAGAGACACTCCTAGGGGCGGGAGAGGAGAGGTCTTGAGTTTGCTTTTATCCCCACACAGAATAGGCAAATCTACGGGTGCAAATGACATCTCCCACTAAAGGAGACATTATCTTTATCTTCTGCATTCTCTGCACAGGGTGCAGGGGGAAGTTTCTTAACTACTCTTAAGAGACTGTGCCAAGGCTTGAATGCGAATGGCCCCTCATGCTCGTGCTTGAACACTTGGTGTGGCCTTGTTGAGGCAGTGTCGCTGGAGGCAGGCTCTGAGGTTTTAAAAGCCCACCATATCAGTTAGCTCTGTCTCATGCCTGTGGATCAAGGCTAAGCTCTCAGCCACTACTCTAGTTCCATGCCTGCCTACATGTTGCTAAGCTCCCCACTATAATGGACATGGATTCCAACCCTCTGAAACTGTAAGCCACAAATTAAAGGTTTCTTTTTTAAGTTCTCTGGATCATGGTGTTTTATCACAGCAACAGACTGGAAGACTGGGAAGGAAAATCTCTTCTACAGAGACTATCTTACACCTTAAGCCACAATGCATTTAAAGTGACTGCTGTCTGAGGCCTATCCTACTTGTCCTATGTTCCTGTACCCACACTGTACAATGTACAAGGCTCAAAAAAGGCCAGAGAATTGGAACCTGTGTCACAGGAGGAGGACAAACCTTGCAATACTCCATGAGCTGATTTCACATTCACCTTTGACCAGAGCAACAATCTGTGTAACTTTTAACAACTGCCAGCCCCAGAGCCTCCCTCAATGGAGTATTCCTGGCTGAGTTGACCCAGGGTCTGTGTGACACAGACTCCTGCAACTTGGTCACAAGATGCATGGATCCACCCTCCTCACAGTGTCATGGTGACTCCTCTCTGGCTGCAGTGAAGTCAGAGCTTTGATGTCTTCTATGGTGGCTGCAGTCCAGATGAGTGTACAGGGGAGCACAGGAGGACAGGCTCCACGCTCCTCCTACCCAGACCGGCAGAAGCTACTGCCTAGTCGCACAACCCAAGACCCTCTCTACCTTGTGATCTGTGGTGACCATGGAATGGTCAGTTCTCTGCATGTCTTTCTGCTTCCTGTGGGGCTCTGGTGTCCCCAGAATACTGGTATCCCCACCAGATGCTGGAGCTGAAGGCAAAGACAGAACCTCGAGCTCAAACTCGATCACGTGGTATGCAGGTGCAGCGGGAAGACCGATGCTTGTGACCTTGTCAGAGGACTGGATCCGGAGCAAAGCAGAGGAGCACTCTTCTGTGGGAGACAGAAAGACACCTCAGACATGACTCTGTTTCATTTACCAGTCAAGCAGGGAATAGGCATAATGGGAGGTACTGCCAAGCTCCTGCTGTCCTGTGCACATGAATGAGGACAATGCTAGGCAGGAAAATCCAAGACCCTAGACAGGGCTCCATAGGAGGTTCACAGGCCAGGCACTACTCAAAGTGCAGACAGGCAGGGACAGCTCCCACATGGCTGCATGCTCCATCACATAGCAGACTGTAGCTCGACTCATAAAAACCTAGAGGCAGATATTGGGGTTCAACCTGAAGGTCAGAAAAGCAAAACAGCCAGCCACTGGCTCTAACCTCTACCTCAATCTGAAATGGCCACCTGCCTCTTGGAATCTCAGAACAAGAATGTGTGTGAGAGCCGTTCCCTCCCATCTTATATTCCTCTTTAGGACTGGGATTAAAGGCATGCACCACTACCGCCTGGTTTGTACCAGTGTGTGTGGCTACCGGGATTAAAGGTGTGTGTCACCAATGTCTGGTCTATAAGGCTGACCAGTGGGGCTGCTTTGCTCTCTGATCTTACTTATTAAAATACAAATGAAATACCACTACAGCAGACCATCTCCTGTCCCAAGGAAAAAGAAGTAGAAAGTTAGGGATTAGTTTTTGCTCTTTAGTGGTGCCAGGCAGGGGTGCACAGGCCTGGAGGAGCACCGCTGCGGAACATGGTTCAGCTCTGACACTGCACTCAAGGTTGGCAGCACTTGGCACCTAATGAACGCACCATGCTCAGGATATGTCCCTATATGTATGCTTCATTCAGGGGCTAGCTCAGGCCACCTATAAATGCTGACCTCAGAAGCCAAGACAAGGTACTGCAAAGTGTCAGGGCCCTGATGCCTGGCTAGTCTTCCGTTCCTGAAGAGTCTGAACACAGTGCACCAGCCCTGGCTGCCTTACCTCTTGAGTTGGAGTAGACCACGGCTCTGTTCTCAGCCTGGCACAGGATGAGCATGGCTTCAACATTGCTGAGCTGGAGGCTGTCTCCGTTTTTTACTGCATAATGGCCCGTAGTGACAGTAAACTTGACTTTCTGAGGAATGCCAGCCAAAAGGCTATCTAAATGAAACAAGACAGCAGTTAGGATCGCTGTCCCCCAGAGAGCAGCTGCAGGAGCTGTGGAGAGGTGGAAAGAGTCGCTAAAAGCCCATTAGCCCTGGGTACCTCTCCCTCCTGCCTCACCTTTTCCTCTCAGTGCCAGTCACAGAACTTCCCTGAGAACAAAGGACACCGTGAACCTGAGGGAGGAGGGTGCCCCAGTGAGAGATTGCAGTGTTCACTAAGTTACCAAGTCAGACAGGCAGCTCCAGGACAGAGTAAGGAAGTGGGCACTGGAGCTGCTCAGGAGAATGGAGTAGAGGATCAGGCAGGGGAGTGGAGGGGTGAGAGGCCAGAGACAAGAAAGAAAGGCAGGACAGGGAGGTAAGGTCACAGCAGAAAGGGGAACAGGGCCAGGGCTTCCAAGGAGCAGAGCTCAGGCTGTGGCCAATACATTCCCATGGAAGAGCCCCTAGGGACAACTGCGCATGACCCCTGAGGACATCTGCTGGTGGCCCAGGGAGAAGCTGAAAACTAAAGATGTAGAAAGAACTAAGGAGATTTAACAGACAAAGAAAAAAGGAAAAAGCTTTCCTTGCTGTGTTTTCCTTTTGTTTTAAATAGGAGTTTTATCATGGCTCACAGCTAGGGCTCAAGTCAAGGACCTGCAACTGCATCTAGTATTGGCCTCTCGAGGCAGCCAGGGCTCTGCATGGAAATACAGGACGTGCATGTGTTCATGTGTGCACCTGTGTGTGCATCTGAATGCGCACCAGAAAGCTGCAAATAAAGGCCTTCCCAGTCTAAGACCTGGCCTCTCTGGCGTTCCAGAACATGCCACATGGCAGCAGTCTTGTGAATGCCACTCCTTTTACTTTGAAAGCGTACCAGCAAGTCAGAATCTCTGGGTTTCTTAGGGTCATGCTGTGGAGTTAAAAGCCCACTAGGAACTTTCAAAGAGGAAACCGGATTAGAGTGTGAACTACACTCTGTGTGCTGCTACCAAAAGGGAGTCAGGTGTACAAGTTCCCTGCTGAACACCTTTGTGTCTTACTTTCAGATACACATGGTTACTATGCATGGTGGCTAACAATCACAGGACAGTGACTGAACAGAGCTGCAGCCAGTGGCTTCCAGGCCATTTCCACTATCTTTCTAGGAGAGGAGCAAGGAGCTGGGAAAGATGGTATTGAGACCCTCCCTCGAACCCTCAGTGGCTTCCTGTGTGGCTTTCGGCTCCACTCACCAGCCAGGGGTTCCACATGCAGCTGAGGCTCCTGAGAGTACACGTCGTACTGTACAATGGGGTGGATGTGTGCAAGGACAAACCACACAGGGCCCACAGAGGCCCGTAGCTGTCGCAGCGTGTATGTTCCAGGTTCCTTGGCCTAGGGGCAAAACAAGGTACTTGGTAAGACAACCCTTTCGGTGTTACAAGTTCCCAAGATAAAGACGGGCTGTCCTCTTACTCAAATGCCATCCATCTTCCCTGTAGCCCTCTGTCCTGCCCATCACATCTGCACCTACGCTGCTCCAAGAAACATCTGGCTCTCAAGCCCTTTCTGAGCAACTGATGCTTCTGAGTCCACATTAGTCTCTGATGAGGTAGACACGGTTCATGGCCCACGTCTGGAAAGGTACTAAGTGAAACATTCAATAGGGGTGATTGGGCCGGGCGGTGGTGGCACACACCTTTAATCCCAGTACTCGTGAGGCAGAGGCAGGCGGATCTCTGTGAGTTCGAGACCAGCCTGGTCTACAAGAGCTAGTTCCAGGACAGGCTCCAAAACCACAGAGAAACCCTGTCTCGGAAAAAAAAAAAAAAAAAAAAAATCAACAGGGGTGATTGCTACTAGAAGACCATACCCAGGTGAGCAAAAACACCTTCCTTAGATCTTGTCTGTGTATGAGGTCAAACAAAAAGGGCATGTTCCATCAGAGCAAAATATACAGTCCTGACACCATGCAGCCTTCAAAGGGAACAGCTTAGAGGCCAGGTCACCTTCAAAATCTTCTTACAAAGTGAGGGGTATTTTCACACACACACAGGAACTAGCTAAGAAAATCCAATAACCCAGCCAATTAAAAATCTAAGCAAAAACCCAAACAAAGATGTTCATAAAAACTTCATTCAGTAGCTGGGAATTGTGGTTCATGCCTGTCAAGAGACTGAGACAGGACCGTCACATGCTTGAGACCGCTGGAGGCTATACAGTAAATCCCAGGCCAGCCTGGGCTACAGTGTAAGAGCCTATCTCAAAATAAAAACAAAACAAAACTAGGAACAAACTTCATTTGAAAATTTATCAACAACCAAACAAACTACTGTGTAGATACAAAATTGAATCTTCTCTAGGATAAAGAAAAAATACTGGAAGCCACAGAGGACCTCACAGTGTACTCAGGCTCCCTCCCCATCTCCACCAACTTGAGAGCCATGTCCTGAGCCCAGCCCTACCCATACCTGGGTCCTGAACTCTATCTTGTTGGCTCCTGGCTGCAGAGTCACACTGCTGCACTTCAGGACATGGGCGCCGTCCTCCAGGGCCAATCCGGAGGGTGCCTCTAGAGAGGAAACACTTTCCTGCCTCCTCAGGAGCATGTGGACATTCCTACAGATAATGCCTGTGGTGTGCAAGGAGTTATCAGAAGGGCTTCTCTCCAGCATCTCCGACAACTCCAGGGCAGGCAGGCTGTTCTGAGATGCAGGGAACAGGGAGGCTTCAGCTGGGAAGGTGATGATCCCGTTGGAAGTTTTGTGCTTGGTCAGCCACTCAGCTGTCTTCCGGTAGTTGTTTTTTTCAATACTAAAGTGGACGTTGACAGCAATCTGGTCCACGTGGACAGGGATAGGCATCTGGCTGCAAACTGTTATCTCCACTGTCAGGACACCACCCGCATGGACCACAGCGTTGGGAGGGTCAAAATGGAGATCTTTTAGCCGTGCAAAGGAGTGCATGGGTAGCACCACCTTGTGACCTGCAAACACATACTCCATGTCCCACACTCGAGCCATGTTTCCTGCTAGCACCGGAAGATGCTGCCAGCTCAGGAATGTGGGTGTTTATTTAGAACAAAGATTGCAAGCTTCCCAACCTCCCACATTTCTTCTATCACAAAAGCAGACTAGACAGCACTTCTAGAACTCTGGGGATGAAGAAATTAACAGCGGTGAAGATTTCCGCAGCTGTTTTGTCACTTTAGGAAGAGCGAAGAACAACTGTTCCCTCCATTTCAAAACTAAAACTGGCCAGCAGTCTGATCCCTAGAGTCACCCCCAGGGACTCAACACCCTCCGAAACAGCTCTTAGAAGATCCCTAGGAAAGAAGCCAAGTGCTCCACTGTGCCCTGAAAGTTAGTCCCGGCATCTGCCAGACTATAGAGGGACAGCTGTCTATAGTTTGGGGATGTGAGGGGCACGAAAGCATGAAGACATCTTCAGTAGAGACGAAGGTGGGTGAGAATTCACAGTGTATTCTCCTCTCCTAAGTGCCATGGCGATGTTTAGGGAGAGTACAACACTATAGAACCATTGAACAGGACTGATAAACCAAAGGAGAGTCCGGAGATGGGTTTGGTGGAAATATGCTTAGCAGGCATGAAGCTGAAGCTATGGCTGCGGCTGTGGGTTGACCCATCCAAAACCAACCAACCAACCAAAGTCTGTCCACAAGTTAAAGCAGACTTGCCATAGCTGAAGAAGGGGCAAATGCTTTTGGAAGTTGTTTTCACACAAAGGGACCAGGGAGCAGGAAGGAATACCCTTACTCCCACCATTCCCCACACAGCAGCAAGCCAAGAAGGCACACTGGGGTCTGTAAATCAAACCACCATCCTGATGCTGCTGAGAACATCAGGAAGGAAGGTGGCTCTGTTAAAGGAAGAGGCGATCCACCTCTGCAGCCAGTGATCACACAACCGGGAGCCAGAACCTTGTGGAGGACTCTGTCATATTCAGCAACTGCTACAGACTGACCAATCTATGCAACCCAACCCAGGCACATCTGTGGTAAATAAAACAAGCCCTGGCCCCCAGAACAAGGGTACTTGGATAAGGGTGTCTGGGATGTCAAGGGGCATTTACAGGAAGACATCCCTGAGTGCTTGCTGTCTTCCGCATTGTATGTAAGGACATGGCAAGGAAGAAGCTCTCACCAGAATATGACTCTACTGTCAGAACTCAGAAACAAATGCCTGCTATTAAGTCTCTGTGCCACAGCATTTTATAATGACAACCTGAAGAGAACACAGTATCTCTTTTTAAAAGGGCTCTTAGTCAACTAAACACAAGGAGCAAAACTATGCAAGTGTCGTCTAGCTACACAAAAACATCAAGTGCATCTCTCCAATCTAACCTTCCAGAGTCTGCAATTCGGAGGCTCCCAGGTGGAAACCCAGGAACAAATTCCAGAGGGTGGATTGGTCTGAATGACAGTTAGCTCAATGTTTTGGAAATAAAAAGAAAATGGTATAGTAATACATGCTACACCCCATGAGCCTTGAAAGCAAAGTCAAAGAATGCAGTCACGAGAGACTCCATGTAATGGGAGCCTACAGAAAGCAGGGGTGGGGGCTGCAGGGCTGGAAGGGTTAAATACAGGACTCTGTTCTAGGTGATAGAATGGACTGTGGTGGTGAATATGCAAATCTGTGCACACACTAAAAGCCACCGAATTGCATGCTTCAAATAGGAATTCATGATATGTAAATTCTATCTCAATAAAGCAAGATGTGAGAGTAAATGTTCTAAATCAAAAGAGAACTGAAGCCGGGTGGTGGATCTCTGTGAGTTCAAGGCCAGCCTGGTCTAGAGCTAGTTCCAGGATGACAGGCTCCAAAGCTACACAGAGAAACCCTATCTCAAATAAACAAACCAACCAACCACCACCAAACAAACAAACAAAAGAACTGGGACATATAACCAAGCTTAATATGTATGCTAAGAATTAAGTGATACGTGGCTCTTCAGTGGGTTAAGTGTTTGGTATGTGCACACGTGTATCTCAGCAACCACATAAAAGCCGACATGGAGGTGCGTATCTGCTACTGCAGCACTGGGAACAGACAGGCAGAGTTCAGTAGCTCTCTGACCGCTAGCCCAGAAACAACATGCTCCAGGTTCAGCGGGAAACCTTGTCTCCAAAAACACACGGACACACACGTACACACGTGTGCATGCACACTCACGTGGTAATGCATGCTTAACACTTGGGAGGCAGATGCAGGCAGACTGTTTCTAGTCCAAGGCCAGCTGAGTCTACATATTGAGTTTCAGACTATCTAGGACTACATAGTAAGAACATATCTCAAAAAATAAAACAAAAATTGTAGCAATTCACGGTAGCATTCTTAAGAAAATCAGAAAGACCTGAGTCTGGGCCCCAGGTGGTATCAGAGCCCTTCGGTCCCGGGAATGCCTCTTATGTGGGAAGGAGTCTGGAGCACTCTTCCGTTTCACAGAAGCATGCTAACCTGTTTGGGCGAAGTCTCACTCAAGTTCACCAAAGAGAAAGACCATGGCTGGTGCACAGGCAGGCGCTATGGCTTTGCTCCTTCTCTTTTCATACTGCATGGAAAATGCCTGAGACACAGGATTAGCCACCAGTCTCACCTGGGTTGTCTTCTTGCTGGCTGGCATAGCTGAGGATCTCCTGGCAGAAGTACTTCCGCTCCTCCTCTGTCAGATGATGATCACTGGCTAGAAGGCTGCTGGTCTGCAAGTAGCTGAAGTGGAGAGTTAAGGGCCAGGAGTGAGGACCTCCCGAGTAGGACGGTGGGCAAAAGGGCTCCAAATATCCTCTCTTGCCTTCAAAGTACAGCCCAAAGGAGAACTGTCACTTCAAAAAAAATTTAGAAACTCAAAGTTAGATTTAAAAAGAGTGGACACTTGCTCTATGCTCCACAGGAGCTACCAGCACACTCACTGTGAGCAACGCCACCATATATCAGACAGTGACAACACTGGACTCAAAGGATACTTTTCCATCTGCCCAAGGTGTTTTTGGCACTCGGCTAGCTGCTTCCTTGTGTGTGTGACAGGTAGGGCCCAGCCCTCAGCCAGGTAATTCTTCAAAGCTCCCTGAAGATACATTTCTGCCTTCTGGGGTGACCTTTTCCTCCTTGCAAAGGAAGCAACCACAAGTTTGTTAGGCATCACAGGGGCCAGCATGGCAGACCCTGACACTCACACGTCCGCAGTCCTCCCACAGCCCTTCCCACCACCCCTCCTGTGAGGAGCCATGAAGGACGGCCAGGGCACCTTCCGAGCAGTAGACTCGTGCTGATAACACGCTGCTCTCAGACATCCAACACTAGTACTGTAACCCTTCCTAGCTAGGCTAAGGTCAGCGGAAGAACACTTTCTTACTGGCAGGTGGGATGGCTGGGAAAAGAGAAGGGCGTGTCCCTAGCCCTGGTGGCTAGCCACAGCCATGCTGCCACACCACACTGGACTCATGCCAACAGTCTACATGGCCCAGCCATCGAGCTAAGGTCAGCTATGACTGGGCAGATACGAGCTGCTTACAGAGACCAAGAGCACTGAAGATTAGACAAGCAAAACCAGAAGGCCTTCCTAGTTCCAAGGAAGCCACAACAATGTTCAGAATAAAACCAAGTAAAGTTTACGCCACAGATTCACCAGGGCCTGTTATACTTCGAGGAGATCAGGGCTCCCATTCTTTCCCCAGAGGCTAGGATGCTGGGCTAGCCAGAAGCTAATACTTCCAAGCTCTCCAGGGCATCCTTGGGGAGGAATCTCCATTTCCACTACTCCAGACATAATCGGAATTCAGAAGTCCCAAATTAAATGTTTCTCAAATAAAGTAAAATTTAAACTTAGCAAAATACATTTTTTTCTGGATTCTTTTGGTTCTCCTGTGAAACACTGTTTGTTTGAAAGGTCCAGAACTTTCCATACCTCTTCAGTCATAACCTCTAGTGCTAGAAAGCACCCTAAATCTCCAGTAAGCCGACAGAGTCTGGGGAATCTAACAAGAAGGAGGAGGCAACTGTCACTCAGCTAGTATGCGGCCAAGGTCAACTGAGCCTCCAGGTTCTGAACAGCAGGCCAGTACCTGGTACTGGGATTCTGTGCCTCTGGATTCTGCAGTGGTCAAGTGCACTAAACTCACAGCACCCAGAGATGTAGTTTCCCCCAAATGCAGAAGTGGAACGTGACTGCTTGAACCTGCTCATAGCTCCTGCCCCGCAGTGAATGAGCAGGTGAGGGACGGCTGCTCCAGAACACCTGGAGCCACTCAGGCATCTGTAAGCCCCATCTAGCAATCCACACCAGTTCTTTTTTTTTTGTTTGTTTGTTTGTTTTCATCTACTAAAATTACTTTAAGTACAGATTTCAAAACTTGGCTTTGAATACACTTTCCCTTCCCCTTTAGAACTGCTATCTCTTTGCACAGCTTTGAAGCTGAATCCCACTAAGCCAGGCTAAGATTGCTCTTCTTCAGCAGAGGAGCAGGTTCCTGTACTCATTCCCAGCTCACCCCTCCCACCTGCATCCAGGGGGTTTGTGACACACTAGAGAAAGACTATATGACCAACTACTGTTTACTGACCTGGAAGGCAGGCTCTGAAATACTTCTCATTACTTATTAAAGTTAATTACAAGATTTTGTGCACATGTATGTAGATGTGTATCATTAGAGTTAATTAAGTATAGTAGGTCAAAGATCAATAACAACGGTAATAAGCCAAAAACCTCCCCATATGGTTCTGGAAGAAACTCAAAGACAAAGCAATGACTGGCTAATGGATTCTACCTGTTCCTATCTACCAAGTTATGCAAACTTTACACTCTACGTATAAACCTTCTCATATGCGTGTAAAATGTTTAAAATCAAAGAGGTCACCATAAATTACATGTAAAATTCTGCCAGATCTTTTCCAACGAGCTTGGCAGATCGAATCCTCCCAATACTTGTATACATCTCAATGGTGGCATGGGACAAGTCCTGCAAAAAAGTTAAAGAGCACAATTATGTACTTTTTATTTTTTGCTTTTATGTTTTTAATGATGTATATGCGGGTGAGGGAGTGTGCACATGAGTGCAGGCGCTAGAAGCACTGGATGCCCCTGGAGAGTGCATTATAGGCCATTCAATATGGGTCCCGGGAAGAGAACTGGGTCCTCTGCACAAGCAGGGCATGTTCTCAATCACTGAGACTGCCCTCTAGACCTGTACTTGAATTTTCAGGGCACACCTTACATTTACTTTACCCAAAGCTGCAGCAAGATACTGAGATGAAACAGCTTTCACCTTGTATCCACTTTCAAACTGTCACATGACATGCCATAATTTCCACACATGATCAGCAACTTGTACACGTGTTATGAAGCATGTGATGAGAGACAGCCAGGGGCTCACACAGTGTAGCCCACTTAACTCCCTCCCTGCTTCCGTCTGCGCATACCTGTCCTGGCACTCTTCTCACCCACACAGCACCTTTGCAGGTGCTCCCAGCTCATGGTCTGCCTTCCACTGCTTCCTGGAACCACTCAAATTCAACCTTTCAAATCCAGCATGATAGCTCCACCCAAGCACAAATGGGAACTTTTCACAAAGAAGAGTATTCACAATCTGTTCTTACAGATTCTACTTAGTAAAAGGGAAAACCTACATTGAGCAAAATTTTAATTATTTCAATGTTGTGCTTGTGCCTAACTATGGTATCAGGGGCACTAACATGTGATCAGTTACCCAGTGTTTATACAGAGCCCCCCAGCATACTAAGTAAATTACCACAACAATGGAGGGTCTAAAAGTACCAGTGCATCCAATACCAAAGGCCATGCAGAAGAACAAAGCCAGCTAGGGTGGCTCTGTGGACAGAGGAGGGACTCTTGCCACACTTACCAAGTAGTGCTTTTCAAAGGCTTCTACTGATGACAGCGCTTCCTGGAGTTTCTTGTAAGGACTCTGAGCTGTGTTGGCTGAAACACAAAGGTAGAGCGTCCTTACGCAGCAGCAGCATAATGGTCGCGTGTATTCACTCCCTTTCAGACCTCAGGGTGGTGACCTGACTCTTACGGGCATCGCAAAAACACTAGCTTTACCAGTGTGGCCCAGATTATGATGTCTATTCCTTTCCAATTTATGACACAGCCCAGGACCCTCCCAGAAAACTGTTCTCTGAGACTGGACTTCCCAGAAACATGCACCACCGACACTGAAATAGGACATGACTCATGAGCAGGCGGCACAGACTCGCACACTCTCTGAGTCCCCCGACAGACTGCACTCTCACTTCAGCAGCCCCCACTGTGCTCCAGCGGTGATCATACCTGTTTCAGGTCTCTCAGCCCCTAATCCCGCCAAAAGATCAACTGTTCTGTTAAGATCTTCTGAATTGGGGCCCTTTTCCGACACAAGTCCACACAGGTACCCTAAGGACTTTAGCTGTTGAGGGAAACCCATAGTTTGAGTTCATTTGTTGTAAGTCAGTAGGCAATCCACAAATGTAGTAAATATATAATCCTGACTCCCGTTCATCGTGGGAAAAACTTAGCTTTCTTATCTAAATGGTCTGAATTTCACAGCACACCTTATGGGATTGCTGCAAGCTCATACCTTTTTCAGGTTAGTTCTAGAATAGAGCTGAGGTTGTGAATCCGCTCTCTGTCATTCAGCTAACTGTGCCCCACTTTTTAAATGACGGCTCTATGTGCACCCCTCCCCACTGTGCCCTGCCCCTGCGGTCCACCCACAACACACACTGGCCTATACCTGCATTTCTGCAGCCTACTGCACCTCTTACCTGCCCATCCCTGACACTGACACTGTCTCATTTGTCACCTGCTAAAGGAGCTGACAAGAACTAAGAAACTCTGACCCATGGCTGTGTTCAGATGCACTGTAAGGATGTGAGAGTATCCAAACTAGTCTAAATAAGTTAGATTTCTCCTAACAGCCCATGCTATCTGCCACAAAGGCAACCTTGGAGACAATGCAAACACTTCACACACAGTAGCAGGTACCTTTTCCATTGCATAGCTCCACAGTCCCACCATATGGGCAATGTTGGAGTCTATCTGTGCCCGGTCACAGCAGCCTTCTATCCTCTGCAACACCTCCAGACAGCTCAGGAATACCCAGCAATCCAGAGCACCGGGCGGGACAGAGACCTACAAGGACAGAAGTATGTGCACATGAGGATGCTCTCAGACAGTGTAGCACAGCCATGACCACAAAGTTACAGAAGGATAACCTATCACATGCCACAGACAGGAGTAACCTGTGTACAAACATATCTTTGAGTCATGTGTCTGGTGACAATAAAGGACTTAGTTTGCATACAATTTTCAGTTACATATTTTAAAACCTTATTTGGAAAAGTCTATGTGAACTGGAGAGTTGGCTCAGCAGTTAAGAGCACTTACTACTCTTCCAGAGGATTCAGGTTCAATTCTCAGAATTCACATGGTAGCTCAAGACCACCCATAATTCCAATCCCAAGTATCCAATGCTCTCATCTGGCCTCTAAGGGCACCAAGCACATGTATGGTATACAGACATACATGCAGGCAAACACTCATACACAGAATATAAAGAAATAAATGTCTATGGAAAGCTGACTATCACCTGGCTCAGCATGAGGCCTGGCTATATCTGCCTAGAAGGTGAGAGGGGAGCACCAGGTGGCTTTATGGGCACACTAAGAACAGACTGTTCAACAAAGCAGAAAGGACATCAATGACATTCAATGGCAACAGCTGAATGCTTTACAACAGATCAAAGCAGTGTTGGAATTAAAGAATTCCTATAGCTTAGGCAGATACATACTAGAACATGCACCACAGACTCTATTCAACACTCCAAGTTTGCCTGGAGCATCATCACCACAACTGGTGACAGCCCCAGGAAGGCCTCTGGCCCACAACCAACTCTAAGCACACCTTCCCCTGATGACTGACATGGTTTATCTTGTAGCTGCTATCTCAGTTTTGGTGAACATGCTACTTGGATCTACTCAAAGTGAAACACAAGTGAATCCTGCGTTGGTGGCATGTGAAGGCCACCTTGTGCTCATGAGACATTCCTGACAGCCTCCTTTAGATCCCGAGGCCAGAGAGTGTAGAGGCTGGAAAGAAGTCGGGGTGCCCTCGGTGTTGCTGTAGATGAAAGCATGGTCAGTTTCTGAAGGGTGAATTACTCACTTTTATCCTAGCACAGAAAAGATCCCTTCACAGTTGCATGGCTTCTATCAGAAGCAGGCCACGCTAAGGGATCAGCACTAGAACCCACAAGAGCATGCCCCTCAGGATGGCAGCATCCCCACCTCCCACACTAGGGTGAGCGAGGAGGCATTATCACGACAGGCTGCAAGTCTGTGAGCCTAAGTGAACATACCATTCCCCCGTACACACTGGAGAATGAAAGACCCTGGAGAGGAGAGCACAGAGACCCACTAGAGCAGGGTTCCCCCACCAAGTATCATCACAGGTGTCACTGTAGAGAACTATTTCTCCTATTTCTCCTACTTACTTGATTACATAAAAGAAAAATAACTTGGTAAAAATAATTGGATTAAAAAGAAAAAGAGGGGGGTACCATGGAGATGCCTTAATATAGGTAAAAGTGTTCCCTCTGAAAGCATAAGGACCTGAATTCAAAGCTCAGTACCCACATAAAAAGCCAAGCATGGCTGCACATACATAAGCTCAGTGATGGAGGGTGGAGAGCAGAGACAGAGAGATCCTGGGAGCTCACTAACCAGTCACCCTAGCCAAAACATTGAGTTTCCAGTGCAGTGAAATTCTTTCAATTGTATTTTATGTGAAATATGTATATCTATACACCACGTGTGTGCCTGTTGCCCAACGAGGCCAGAAGAGGGCACTGGATCTCTTGGGACTAGAGTTATAGATGGTTAAGAGCAGACATGTGAATGCTGAGAATCAAACATGTATCTTCTGGAAGAACAGCCAGCACTTTTAACTGCTGAGCCATCACAGCTCCAGCCCTAAGAGACCCTGCCTTAAAGAGATAAGGTGGAGAGCAATAGGCACACAACCACAAACACGTACTCTCTTCACACATGACCACAGCATGCATAAAGCTTTTAAGATTATTTCAAAGACATGTTGGGCCTCTCATTTAGTACTGTAGGGTATAAAACAAAGTTATTGTATTATGAAATACTGCCCTACCAATATTTTAGTGAATAGAGCAAATTTACATCTATTTCTTGAATCTGAAGTGTCACCCACAGGCTCATTATTGAACTAGCCTCCAGCTGGTAGCTGTGTTACCTTTAGCAGATGGGGTCTAGCTGGTGGAGGAGGGCTCTGGGGCAACTCTTGAAGTTATTGACTGGCCCCTGGTTCTGGCTTGTTCTGTTTCCTCATCCGCTGAGATGGGAGGAGCCTCCATCAGATACTCTCCTTATTATGTAGGGCTGAAAACCTCTAGAGCCGTGGGCCCAATTTCCTCTAAGCTGTTCACAGCAAGGGGCATGTGACTGACATGGCTCTCCACAGGCTCTCTGGGCCTTACAAAGATGATCCCTTGGGAAGCCTGCAGCAGGTGATGGGATGACAAGCCCCTGTGCACGGATGATGAAGGTTATGTAACAATATCCTATGGCTCTGGATAAGACACTTTGGAGGTTTCAACTGAGAAATGTGGTTCTGACATCCTATGTATGCACATGTGAAGTTTCTGGGCAAAGAGGCCTCTGAAACACCACCTTACTGAAGTATGCGTGGCTCCAGGCAGTGAAGAGATCAGTACCCCCTAGGTAAATTACTCTCAAAAGAATTAAGATACTTCTATCACTTCAGGTAACAATTCAACCCCTTCCTGCCACTCATTGGCTTCTTCACATACTTATTAGGCCCAACACTTCCCAGGGTAAGTGGGGAGAGGAGCCAACTCACTTCTAGGAGCTTCAGCTCCTGCACACAGCTGTGCAGCAGCTCCAGGGCACGCTGAGCCACCTCCCATGGCCGCTGTAGGAAGAGGAGCAAGGTGCACTGGCGGGAGAAAAGGTAGCTTCGCAGGTCCAGCAGTGTGGCTTCTTGCCTCTGTATCAACTCACGCTTCTCCATGTCTATGGGCTTACGGAGCACCAGTCCATTCCAGCTCTTCACCGGCTGGCAGAAAAAAGTCAGCCAGTTGGCACCATCTAAACAAACACACACCATGAAAGATGCTGACTTGCAGGCACTTCACCTAACTAAAGCTCCTGCCCAGGACCACCAGATCTCATACAGGAGCAGGCAGCTTTCCGATCAGCTACCACTCCCCTGCCCCACCAATAACCTAGTGCTTTGGGATGGGGTGGCTCCTGTAAGCTACACCCATTTGGATCACGGCAGCGGTGATTGAACAGAGTACATAGATAGCATCCTACCATACCCAAGAGGTCCTATGTAGGTATACAATGAGTAAGGCAGTCACCTTGATGTTCACAAGCCGTAGAGCTGGGGGCATCTACGCTTACCTTACTCACTTCGTAGCTCCTCCTACCAGCTCCCTGAGGGGAGGTACTGGAGGACAAGGAAGAGGGCGCAGCGACCAGAGGAAAGGCAATTCCTGTCAGCTTCCCAGCAAGGTCTCCAGGTCTAAATTATAGCCTTGATACTAAATATGATCTTAAAACAAAAATCTATGGTGCTGGAGAGATGGCTCCATGGTTAAGAGAAACTGCTGCTCTTCTAGAGGACCCAGGTTCAAATCCCAGCACCCACACGGCAGCTCACACCTGTCAGTAACTCCAGTTCCAGAGGATCCAACACTCTCACACAGGTATACATGCAGGCAAAACACCAATGTACATAAAATACAAATAAATCATTACATAAAAAAGAATCTATACTAACTCATTTCATCTGTATGATTTAACCTTACAGCCACTCCATGCTCAACCTGGTAACTGACATCGTTCAACAGCTGACGTGTCAACCCAGTTGTAGCCTCCCTGATCACATCCACTGTGATCACCTAAGTGGACCTGCTACATCAAGCCTGGTGATACCACACAGGCAGTTCGCTTTGTCAGAATTTATGGTGACTGTCATGTTCTATTTAGGCCTCTGGGCAAATGACACCTCCCAAGAGGGGTGGTCTCAGACATCCCTTTTCTCAAATCCCTTCTATGTCCATGACTACTCCTGCTGCAAATGGAGCTGATCTCACTCATGTTCAAAAGGCCGCCCCACAAGAGCAGGATTGTGCACTGCTCCTAACTGTGTCCAGAGGTGCTCCAGAAGTCCACGATGAGGCAATCCTTTCAATCAGCTACAAAACTTGGCCTGGGCTTATTTTTAGATTTTAAACTGTCCCACATTACTTAATTAATTAAGATTTTGCAGGGCAAGATTTCTCTGTGTAGCTTTGGAGCCTGTCCTAGAACTCATTCTGTATACCAGGCTGGCTTTGAACTCACAGAGCTCCACATGCCTCTGCCTCCTGAATGCTGGGACTAAAGACGTGCTCCACCACTGCCCAGCTTTTTTTTTTTAACTGAGAAAAAACAAAGAAATTGTGAGAAGTGTAAGAACAATTTTATATTCAAAAGAAGTGTATATATTATATGGATATGTATTACAAAAATAAATGTGAGGGGCTGGAGAGATGGCTCATCAGTTAAGATCATTGGCTGCTCTTTCAAAGGATGTGGGTTCAATTCCCTGCACCGGCATGGCAGCTCACAACCGTCTGTAACTCCAGTTCTGTAGTACCTGGCATCCTCACACAGATATATATATTTCATACACACATATACATACAGGCAAAACAATAATACACATAAAAAAATAAATCCTTAAAAAAATAAATGTGAGAAACAGTTCCTCTAGTTTAATTAGCAAATGTTTTACTTTGATTATAGACTGGTATCTAGATATTAGCAGAGTAAGGCATCCAAACTATTATATAAGGATTGGTCTGGACTAGGGGTCAATTAGCGACACTTTGAGACCCATCTCAGAACTAGGACAGGCCCAGGTAAGCTGACTGTCCTAGTACTTCATCATTCCGCAGGTTCTCACCTGTTGCTACAGTCCCTAGAATCACTGCTTCCTTCAGACACAATGACAAGGTTCTTAAAAACATGTCTAGCTTTGCCTGGGGATTGGGAGGGCAAGGAGAAAACAACCCAGGGGACATCTTCACCTACGCTTAGGAGACAGCTCAAATACTGTGCATCCTTTAACAAAAACAGCTGGGCATTTGATTGGGTCTTTGGAGTGATGCCATGACAGTGCAAACAAGAAAGAAAGAGAAAAATGTCTCAACAAGGGACTGAAGAGATAGCTCCGTGGTTAAGAGTGCTTGCTGTTCTTGCAGAGGACCCGAGTGCAGTTCCCAGCACCCAGATCAGGTTAGCTCACAATTACTGTAACTCTAGCTCCAGGGGATCCAATGCCTTTGTCTGGCTTTCTTAGGTACCTGCATGTACATGTGTGTATACACAGAGGCATATATGCACATATGGGTAAATTTTAAAAAATCTTTTTTCTAAGAGTCTCAACATATGTTACTGTCTCTATCTAAATAAACAATGAAAACAGGATGACTTATTTTATTACTATTATCAAATTTTTTTTTGATCACTTGTTTTTTGCAAGACAGGGCTTCTCTGTGTAGCCCTGGCTGGCCTTAAACTCAGATCTGCCTGCTTCTGCCTCCTAAGCACTGGAATTAAAGGCATGCACCAGCACCACCCAGCCAGTTCTTTTATTTGTGTGTATATGTGTATACCTGTTTGTATGTATGCACATATGTGCATGTGGAGGCCAGAGACCAGTGTTGGTTATCTTCAACCGCTCCCTCATTTTTTAGGGCAGGGTCCCCCCCACCCCGAACCCCAAGCTTGCTGAATGGAAGAGTGGCTGATCAGTGAGCCCCTGCCATCGGACTGCAAGCACACACCAGCACACCCAGCTTTCAGATGAGTTGTGGGGATTCCAAGTCAAGTCCTTGTGCTTCACCAAGTGTGTGTATGAAACAGTGCAAGCTCTTTACCTACTGCCTTTCTCCCTGGCTTTCAACTGCTTTCTTTATATGTGTTTTCATTGTGGTAATTTTGTAATTTTAAAAGAATTTAGAACTACTTAAATGTTTGACAGATCAATGGTGCTCCTGGGATAGTGTCATAGTAAGCTCACAGAAGGAACGCTGAGGGCCACAGACAGAGAAGGACATCTACTCTCCTTAGAACTATGTAACCTGAAAGTAGCTTTGTAAGTGCTTTTACTACTTTTTTTACTCAAAAAGTGACAATGAGTAATTCTTAATTATCTATTTTATTACCAACAGGAATGAGAGTACCCCTTATAATTTACATAAATAACAGCAAATGATTAATTACAGGACAAACAGACTAGCTGAATGAAAAGTAGGGGAACTGCTGAGCAATGGCTTAGTGGTTGAAGCATCTACTCACCCCCAGCTCCAAAGTTGACCACATACTGTGAGAACAGGGCATCCAGCTCGTCGTACTGTACCAGGGCATCTTCAAACTGCTGCAGCATCTCAAAGACAAAGGCAAGCTCCTCCTGTCACCAAAAACACCAGTCAGTTCCTGAAGCCACATCAGCCATGGAGAGCAACAGTGCTATCTAGGAAAAAGACTTAGCCAGTGATCACAAAGCCTCTATAGCACATCAGCCCTCACTCACATAGGAGGATGGAGAACACAAGGGAGAAGGAAAAGCCAAGGCCAGGTCTAGCCTTCCAGCAGCACTGGACACAGCTAGTCACAGTGGTACCCATTACCCGAGTTACATCATAACCCAGCCTCTCGCTCTTCCAGATCCACAGCTGCCTCTTCTCTTGAGCTTCCTACTAATCTCCACACAGCTTATTTTTTGGCCTCTCCCAAGATGTTTGTGTCCCCTGTTCAGACTTCTGCTTGAGGCCCTAGCACTTCTGACCCATGATGCCGTCCTTCTCCACTCTGACCAGTTTACAGTAGATTCATGAAAGTGATTGTGGACATCACTCTGGCGCTGGTGTGTGCAGCACAAACAGCTGCTTAGTATTTGTTGAATGAAACAACAAACAGGGATGGCCAGGGGCCAAGTTCCTCTCCCCCCACTCTGACCCCAATTTCTATCATTGTAATTACTGTAATTTGCCTTATTGTAAAGGAAAAGTCAGAGGGTCAAACACATCTGTGTAAATCCACACTGAAGCACTCAGATCCACTCCATGTGGCCGCAATCACTGTTCTTACAGCCTGGAGCACCACACGGCACTCAAGGGAAAGGGATCAGGAACACAGATGGAACCCACAGCCCACTTCAGATCCAGACTCCAGCCTCATCAGCCCTTCCAGCTGCAGCTGGGCTGACCAGAAGTCTGGGCCTTGGGTTCCTCATCTGGTTCCTTATCTGAATAGTGGAGTTGTTCCCTCTGTATGAGGATTAAATTCCTGTCTGCAAATCCAACAAACTCCTGGGACAGTAACGAGGTTGTGCATTCAACTGTTACCTGTAACCCAGAGGGGAGCTGCAGGAAAGCAGCTAGCTTGACCTTTGAAGCTGAGGACCCCTCCAGTTCTGTGTCTTGCTGCCTCTGAAAACACTGCTAGACAATGTCTCACAGACACTGCAGGATTCTCCCGACTTCTTTCCTTTCTTTCCCTTCCTTTCCTTCTCTTTTCTTTTTTGTCAAGTGCTTTTCAGGCTGAACAAGAAGTTAATCTTTTTCAATTGTGGTATTAGATTTTTCTTTCAAGATAGGTTTTCACTATTTGGCCCAGGTTAGCTTCAAACGTGTGATCTTTCTTCCTCCAGCCTCTCTAATACTAGGATTACATGCCTGGCTGGCGTGCACCAGCTTACCTATACAGCAGTGTAAATTACATCCACACTTATGTATAAGCAACATCCATAACCTTTTCATCCCCTCAAGCTGTAGAGCTTGGCCATCCCCTTCATGGCCTGTGTGTGAAACAGGCTACTCCAGGAATCTTGTCTAGGCAGCAGCATGCAGCAAAGCCCTGTGCAGGTTTCTTTCACAATGGCATAGGTTGGGCTCTTTCCTCATTCCCTCCATGGTTGCTCTCTTACTTTTAATCTGAACTACTTTCAGATTTATAAAAATCTGTTGCCAAGAAAACTATGGTTTGTACAGAATTCTTCATCAGTTTAACAGCACATTGACACCTCATGTAACTGCGGTACCATTCTCAAATTCTGAAATCACTGTTTGTACTAAACTATTAACTACACAGCTCTGACTTGAATTTCATGAAATCCATTCATGCACCCAACTCTTACTTTATGTTTATGGATGTTTTGCTTACATGTATGTCTGTGTGCCATGTGTATGCAATGACCAAGGAGGCCAGAAGGAGGTGTAGGTGTCAGTTACCCCTTGGAGGTGGACTTATAAACAGTTGTGAGCTGACATGCTGATGTTGAAAATCAAACCCAGGTCCTCTGCAGCTAGTGTGCTTAACTGCTGAGCCATCTCTTCAGCCCCTGTATCTTCATCCATCAGTCCACCCACTCTTCTACCCATTCTTTCATCTATCTATCCACACACCTATGCATCTGTATATCCATCCTCCCACCCATCCATCCACTTGCCTCTCCAGTCCATCTAACCATGTATCTATCCATCCATCCACCTATCCCATCATGTAGGGTTCAAACTGACCTCTATCCTAATTCCGGCAATTTGTCTTCATCTAGTCATTCCCCTTCCTTCTCTGGAATTCCTAGACTAAGCTTAATAAGCTTCAAAAGTGAGGAGACAGAGCCATTAGAAAGGTGTCTACAATCATATAGAGCTGGATGGTGGTGTCCCATGCCTTTTATCCCAGCACTTGGGAGGCAGAAGCAGGTGGATCTCTGTGAGTTCAAGGCCAGTCTGGCCAACAAAATGAGTTCCAGGACAGGCTCCAAAGCAACACAAAGAAATCCTGCTTTGAAAGACCAATAAATAAATAAATAAATAAATAAACAAACTATATATATATATATGTGTGTGTGTGTGTGTGTGTGTGTGTGTGTAAGATAAGCACACTCAAATCTCCTGACCTGTGCTAAACCTTCCTAATAACCTTAGATGCTTCAGAATAAGAAAATCCAATTTCTAATCAGGACGGTCTTCTATTTATTCAAAATATGCCATTTCTTCAGCAATGAATGCATGGCTGATATCTAAACATGATGCTTATGCTTTCCCAGTCAAAAGATGGGGGAAAAGCAGAGAATCCTAAGAGCAAGGGTCCTGTGCCTGCACTACCACAGCTCCTCATCACATGGAACCCAAGAATTTTCCCCTTCAAAAACAAAAGGCTGGTTGCAAACAACAATTCAAAAGCCTAAATAATTTGGTGAATTCCAATAAAGAACTGGCTTAACACAATCCTTTACTGGAGCCTGGAGCTAGGGATGTTCCCAGAAAACACCCTAAACCCCAGTGTCTGGACAACAGTGAACCAGCACACCCGTATCAGTCATTCTCCAATGCTGGGCGCCTCTGCCTAACTCACGGCAGACTTTAGAAGCCCCTGTGTCCAAACAAAACAAAGATGAGTTCAATGAGGTGGGGCAGTGTTGAGCTGTGAGGCAGCAGGAGACCCACAGAACTCAAGGTCATCCGCTTACAATGGAAACACCACCCTGGGCTCCACAACTGGCTCTGAAAGCCAGCAGGAACTAGCCTGAGAGCTGCCTCCTGCAGTCAGGAGAGGCCAGTACCTGAACCATGAAGTATTCACAGAAGCTCCAGCCTGGCTCTGTTCTCTTCTCCCTCAAGGTCCGCATGTCATCCTCAAACTTGCCAAGGTTTTTGGTAAAAGACATGAGCAGCAACGTCCTGAGTTTGGTCAGGAAGGCATTCCAGGATTCCTGAGTTCGAGAAGAGTCTTTCAAGGGGTCAGAGAGCACAACACACCTGCAAAGACACGAAGGGCAGGCTGGGAAAACCTTGGGACAACACACTGGCTCAGCTGAGCCTCCTTCCCAAACTCCCCAGAGCCTCTCCTGCTTTTCTTCTCCCATCAGTGAGAGCCCTCAGGGAGGGGCCAGAACAGGGCGCTGCTGCCTGTGCAGGAAGCACTGTGAGTCTGCAGGGATGGAGTCAGAGTGGGACTGAAGAGGAGTGGCCCCCTGCAGGATGGTTGTGACACAGAAGCCACAGCATCCTCAGTTCCCAACCCTCGTTCTCACATGCCTCACAAACTCTACCAGCTCCTAATGCCCTCAACTCAGGATGGGAGAACCACAGTCCAACTGCAGCACTGGGCTTCACCTCCCCTCACTCCAGCCTGGGTTACTGAACATGCCATGCCCTCCTCCTCCCTCAGCACTCTCTTCTTCACTTGCCGTCTCTCTTCTACACAGAACCCACTCCACTGGTCACTGAAGTACATCCTGGGAGACCCCTGCAGCGAGCCCTAGCCCCCCCCCCCCCCCCCCCCCCCCCCCCCCCCCCCCCCCCCCCCCCCCCGTAGATCTGCTTCTACCACCACACCATGACTCCGTAAGGACAACATTAAGACAGATGACAGACAGGTGTGATACGATTTAACTGCAAGGAGACTGTGCCCATGATGCAAATAAACCTAAACTCAGAAACGATTTTAAAATCTTAATGGGCATCAACAGTTTTCCTTAAGAAAAATCTTATTAAGTTGCTAACAAACAGCGAAACGAACCAACTCTATTCCAGCACATCCCCTCAGGGACAGCAGCTTCCATGGAACAACCAAAGAAGGTGAGGCAGCACAGAAAAGTCAGCCCTTCCGTCACCCACTCAGTAGGCACTGATCCCTCCCAGAAGGGCAGAAGGCAGGGCCAGCCCCACCTGAGGTCACCTGTCAACAGGAGCTGCAATCGCCAATACCCTTGTTGAGCAGCAGCACAGTTTCCTATAATCCCCACACTGCAGGGAAGGAACCTACAACACCACTCTTGAGGCAGGCTTTCCTCTGCCAGCCTGCGGCTACCTACCTACCCAACAGTCCACACGCTGCATCACAATATCATTCCCTTACTCCTTCCTTGGTAGGCCTTTCAACTCCCACGGTCTCTAGGTCGTCATCTGCTTGCATGAATCAGAAAGGTGGGGCCCAGCACAGCTACTATGCAAGGAATGAAGTCTCATCAGGAGACCATCAGTGTTTCCCAGAGCACAGAGCAGTGGAGCCGCTGCTAACAGGGCACATGGGAGGAGGAGCTCCATGGAGGGCCTCATACACTGATGCTACCACCATCTCAAACAATCACTGAGTCAGCATCTGACTTAGCAGTATTTGCCAAAGGCTTGAAGAATGCACAGAACCTACAGCCACACAATTTCCCTTTAAGGAGTTTATCCTAAGGAAGTAGCTAAGGACATTCACAGTATCTGAGCTGGAAAAACACGTACAATGTTGTCTAGAGTAACAGTAAGCAAACAAGAGCCCAACAGTCCTTGAGGTGTCTAGAAATAACACATGGCTTATTAATGTAACACACTATAATGTACTGACTAGCAATAACGGGGCAGAGAACTCACAATATACTAAGGTGACAACAGCAGCCATCAATGTTGCACAGAATGACAACGTTCTAAAGACACACAGAAAATGCTCTGCCCTAGGCTGCTTTCCTACATACTTCATGTAGCCTGCCTGTACTTCCTGGCTCATTCCCGACCCCAGCACACCTCCCTCAGGCTCCCAAAGCAGGCTGCCTATACTCTTATAGGTTCTTGCAGCATGGGAACACTCCACTGTAGGTAGTGACCATGGAAATGACAACCTGTAGCACCAGACAGGGTCCAGGCTCCAGTGCCCATCTGTGAGACCCGGCTATCAGCACATGAGTCAGCACAGAGCCAGCTGACCAACTGGGCACAGCAGTGCGAGGGAGAGAGAAGTTCGAGCAGGCACAGATGGGCAGTAAGCCACTGTAATGAAGGGATGAAGCTGGTGTTCTGCAACTTCCTTCCAGGAACTTTTAACAAGTGGACTATAAACAGAGAAATGTGTGTCCCACAGCTGAAAAGCTGTTTAGAAAACTCTACACTATTCAAGGACTGATCTTCCCCAGGACAACTTAGCCCAGAAGCCTCTCTCCTTAGGCTGCATACTTAGAGAAGATCTGCTAGGCCAGGAACTGCAGAGGATGGAGGGGCTGGGAGCGGTGTCCAGCACCTCTCTGTAGTTTTCTAGACTGGTTGAGTCAATGGTTATCACTGACATCAACCAAAAGGGGTAAAATACAAGACACGCTTACCTGTCACTCTGTTTATTACAAAAGTCATTTCTTATTTTGTCCACAATAGAAGTTCGAGGAAGGATGTTGGTTTTGTTTTTCTTCTTGGCATCATTTTCAACTACCACTATTAACCAGTCCACAGAGCTATGCGCTTTCAGAACATTCTGCCACTTGGTGAGGTCATCTTTTACCGTAGCTTTGTACACTTCAGTATCCTAAAAATAAATAAGTCACTGTGAAGGCAAGCTCTTCAATGCATGGGATATCAATAACAAAAAGGCACTAGTCACAGCATGTTAAAACATCGGGGCAGCCAGGGGGTAAACTGGATCGGAGAAAAGCCCAGAGGCCTAAGCCTAAAGTGCCATGCTCAGTTTCACACCTGTCCCAGCCCCAGTACATTCTGGCACCCAAAGGCATGAGATACAGCACACAGGCTGAAGAGCTGAGGTCACCCGAGTGAGAAGGAGCTTTGGTCAGGGTTCTGTGCCTAAGCCCCATAAGGCTGACACAGTCATGGGTCAGCCAGGAGCCTAGCCTCCTGACAGCTGCCCTGTAGCCTCTAGGAGCTCTAGGGTCCTGATCCAACCTCACGCCCCTTGACTTCTCCACATAAGATCAAGCTCCCTCAAGCTGCCCCAGCTCACAGAAGCTGTTCCACTCAAACTCAGTTCTACTTCTCTCTCCCATGACTAACCCAAGTAGTCAGATAAAGCACCCCTCCCCAACGAAGCCAAGGAGCCACAGCACAGAATTCCTCTTGTTGGTTGTTCATCTCTAGTGCTCCTATGTACCATACTTAAAATTCCATTTACACTTAGAAAACTAAAACCAAGATTCAAGGACTGGGGCTGGCTTTGGTGAAGCCCTTGTTCAGCATATGCCTTGGGTTCAACAACAACAAAAGATACCACAATTCAAAATTTTGAGTTAACACTTTTAGAAACAACTATTGTTTAACTACACATACTCCTTTTAAATATATACAATTTATTTGTCTTTATTTTATGTGATTGAATGGATGTTTTGCCTGCATGTTTGCCTGTGCACTATATATGTGTCTGGTACTCACAGAGATCAGAAGAGAGTGTTAGGTCCCCGAGCACTGAAGTTACAGATAGTTATGAGCCACATTGTTGGTGCTGGGATCTGGATGGGCAACCAGTGCTCTTAATTGCTGAACTATCTCTACAGGCCCTCCCCTCTCCTTTAACAGTTCCCCCTCACTGTCTCATTCCAGGGCTCTTTGGATTTTCAGCTCTCTTAATACTGATATAGACCCATGCTGATTTTACTGACCCACCAAAAAGCTCTTCTGTTTTTAGGTCCTAGGTTCAAGAAAACTTACCACGATTAAATTTTTTTTTAATCAATAATGAACTAAACAAGACAATTTCAATCAAAACTCCCATGTCTCCTCTCCTCCCCCACTTTCTTTTCCTTCTTCCTGTCTCTTGAACTGCATTTCCAGCTACCGCTGGGTAAAAACTACTCCAAATGGCAACACCTTCTAATACTACTGTGCCCATAGATGTGCAAACAGAAAATGAGGTGGGGCAGCTGCATGTTTTAAGGTTGGAAGACCCACACTGGCCTGGGTCCCTCCTCATAACTTTCTGAGAACACAAGGTTTCTCAAAGCACAGTGACTGGGGTCTGGCCAGCAGATAGTATAGACTGCTTTAACAATCACAGCCCAACCAAACTGAACTAGATGATATATATAAAAGACCCAGCCTCTCAACAGAGAAAAGTCTCTGGGCACACAGAGAAGAATATGCGGAACAGGGCATACCAGAATATCCATCTTTAGAAAATACAACTTACACACTTGACATACTAAAATGTGTCAGCAAAGGATTATTTCAAAAGAACAGACTATACAATAGGTAAGAAAAGGTTGATTGCCCCATAGCAGACAACAGTCAACAGAGCCAAAGTATCCACAGTGGTGTGTACACAGAACATGAAAGGGGGAGACTATTAGGAAATGGTCCCCTGCTAATTTGCTGCCCATTTAGACAAGAAGATTGGATGTCTAGCCCTCAACCCACATTCCCACCTGCAGAAAGATAGTTTGCAGGAGGATGTCAGCGATCTGAAACATGCCATCACTAGAGCATGTAAAGACAGGCCGCCAGGACACAAGCCACAACACAAGGGGCTCTGCAGCACACGAACGAAGACAACTATTAGGACCCACATTTTACCACCACAATCTGCAAACGGAGTCACAGAGGAAAATGAAGTGACACAAAGCAGAAATAGTATGAACAAGTCTTTGGGAACACAATGCAATCAAATTAGCAAAGTTAACTGTTTCTAGAAACTGAGGTCAACCTAGAAAAAGCTAGGTGTGGATGTCCCACACCTTTAATCCTTGCCTCAGGAGATAGAGGCAGGAGGCCTCTGTGAGTTCAAGGCCAGCTTAGTCTACACAGCAACTTTCAGGCCAGCCAGGGTAACACACAGTGAGACTCTGTCGAGAAGAAAAGGAAAGAAAAGAAAAGGAAAGGAAAGGAAAGGAAAGGAAAGGAAAGGAAAGGAAAGGAAAGGAAAGGAAAGGAAAGGAAAGGAAAGGAAAGGAAAGGA
>NW_026067892.1:5517287-5542649 GCF_014885135.2 Alexandromys fortis | reverse complement strand
GGCTGGAGAGATGGCTCAGAGGTTCAGAGCATTGCCTGCTCTTCCAAAGGTCCTGAGTTCAATTCCCAGCAACCACATGGTGGCTCACAACCATCTGTAATGGGGTCTGGTGCCCTCTTCTGGCCTGCAAGCATATACACAGACAGAATATTGTACACATAATAAATAAATAAATAAATAAATAAATAAATAAATAAATAAATAAATAGAAAATGAAAGCAGAAATTAATTGGGTAGAAAACAGACTAACAGTAAATCAGGCTAAAAAATTGAATTTGTGGATCTCTGACAAACTAACTAATCAAGGAAAGAAAGCATAGACACACAAAGTAAGAACTAAGAACAAGGCACCAAGGTCAGAATAGACCACTTAGTGCAATTCAATGGAAACAATTTAAAACTTAACTAAGATGAGCAACTTCTAAGCAAAGCATAGTCTATCAAAATTAACAAATGGCTGAAACAGACCAATTTCATGGAATCCAGGAAGCTTTCAAGGAAGGTCTCACAGGAAGATACTGCCTCAGTCTCAAACATAGAACACCCACACACTGTAAAGCCAGCAGCTCCAATGCAACATAAATGGTCTCAGAAAGAGACCATAAACAGAAACTCCCAATTTTTTTTATGGCTCAAAGATTATATTGAGGGCCTAGAGAGATGGCTCAGAGGTTAAGAGCATTTGCTGTTCTTCTAAAAGACCCAAGCTGGTTCCTCAGAACCCACATGGCAGCTTACAGCCATCCTTAATTCGATTCCAAGGAACCAATGCTCTCTTTAGCCCTCTGCTGGCACCAAACATGCATGTGGTACACATACATAAATACATACAGACATACAAGCAGGGAAAACAAACACATAAAAATAAATGTATCAGTACTTAAGCCTCATAAAGACAGCACAAACCAGAAGTTACAGAGCAACCTTGTGTGACTAGAGAATAGAGGGCAGAGAGTCCTCCAGTGAGCATTCTCCAGTGTCAGGCTGAGCAGGAGCAACCTATACCAGAACTCCAGGTCTGTTTTGATAGGAGAAACACGCCTAGAGCTCCAAGTACTTGTACATACACAGGAAATTGAGGGGAAAAGCCTTTAGGAAAATCAACTTATATTCCTAGTGTAAACTAGTATAAAGTCTTGAGAAAAATGGGAGTAGATGCTGTTTCCTTCACAGAAGCATGTGTCCCAGTCCTACCAACGGAGAGAAGCTAGGGACATCCCACTAAGAAGGTCAGACTGAGGCAGAGGTCCCCATGACCTCTCAACAGAGAAACAATTCTACCAGTTAGAACTGAAAAAGTAGAAGGCGCTCTCTCTCTCTCCACATCACATTATCTGGACTTGGGGTCCAAGAAAGTTATCAATAAACTAATGCATACAATCAAAGAGGTCACCAAGGTCAATATGAATAAAAATCAACAGGATTCCTACACACAAAAATGAAAACACATGCAATGAAGCCCCACTCACAATCCCAGAAAAAAAAGAAAAAGGTAATGCACTTGGGCTGAGATGCATCTCAGTGTTACACACTGGCCTAGCACATGCAAAGCCCAGGCACAGGCCTCCAGAGTCCTGTTCTATTCAAGTTACAAAACACTGCTGCAGCCTCAAGAGCAGGCTGGAATCCCAGAGGAAATGACTTCTGTATTCACACACTGCTAAGTGCTTATTTTATTACTTAGACTGGAAGAAATAACCCTCAGAACTTCCCCTTAGTTCCTGGGCAAGAGAATCCTAGCTGAGCTTGTGAATACGCAATTACAAAACACACGTGAAAGCTACAGTGCCAAGCAGAGTAAAGAATGGGGTCTACCAAGTGGAGCAAGTCCTGGTGGGGAAGAAAGGACATGACAACACAAGGTGAACAAGCTCAAGCTGATTAAAACCACAGCTACCAGGGCTCACAGTCAGAACCATGCTATACTCAGGGATTTCCCAGGAAAGCCACAGTTAGGTGAAGCAGGAACACAGGGACAATACCACCTGTCTGAGGAACCAGGACAACATAACACCAAGAGAACACAGTCCCACACACTAGATCATGAGGTCACGCTTCCTCTCAGACAGGCTTTCTGCCCCAGCCAGTACTCACGCAGCACTCCGTCCAGTAGATGTGGAGGAAGGGGAAGGTGAGCAGGGCTTTGTTCCCTTCTTTGGGCAGCAGCTCCTCTTTGAACTGAACAAAGTTGGATTCCAGGTGAATCATCTTTGGAGCTCGGCCATAGGACCTAAAACAGTTTTTAAAAGTCACTGAGAAAACAACTGAAAAACATAGACGAGAAAGTAAGGCTGTGGCAAAACAGGATCATTCATATCTAAGACCTCAAAAACATGCTACTCATTAATTAAAACTGGGCAGAAACCCTGCATGAATGATTACAAACAGCTCTCATGTCAAAGCCCCCTCGTCAGATGGCCTTTCATTTATTCAAGAACACAAGGTACAGTAGCTCAAGGGTCCCCTGAGCAAAGCTGCCCCAAACTTGTGAGAACAGCACTCTCGCAGGGACACCTACCCTAGGCTCACTCTAAAAAAGGAAGAAAAGTGTCCCAGGTGTCAAAAGTATAGAAAGTTATTTAGCTCTCAAAAACCTTAATGCTTTTATGACCTACTGATATTGCTGCAAAAGAACAGATTTTTGTTTTCTGAGCTCAAATTAAAGAGTGGCACAAGCCTCCCTTTCAACCCAAGGAAGCAGCCAGAGAGACCCATAGGCCACCTGCAGCTCATCGACAACGTAAGAAGCCCCTGCTGCTTTCCATGATGCTCTGTGTCTAACAAACGGGGACTGTCTGCATTAACCATAATCGTACTTATATTCATACTTGCGGGCTTCTTATCTGCAAGGTCTCTACTGCCTGTCTTCTGTAAGATTAACCAAATTTCCTTTCCGCATGATTTGTTCTGCTGCTTTCAAAGTTTACAATCTATTTCCATTCTGCTACTGAACTTCATTTTCACTTCAAAATACTCCAAGCTCCACACATTGCCTGACTTAAATGCACTTATTCTTCAAAGATGGAAGTTTCCTTGGGATTACTGGTTCTCATCTCCTAACAATCTAGAGACATCCTGCTTCCAGCAGGACTTCTGCCCAAATCCAATAGGCTCCACATGGCTGCCCCAAGGCCTAGGAGCACAGGACCCTACTGTGGTGGCTACTGTTCACATGCCTGGACATGCAGCCCTAGAGCTCTACACAGAAGGAGTCTCCATGCATCCACAGAGGTGACCAGAAGTTATTTCCACTCTACAGAGGGAGGAGAGACTCTGAGGCAAGAGTTCCTTGTCTGCACCTCTACCAACCTCCTTCCCAGCTCTGGCTTCTCCCTTCATTCCAACGTTCCACACTTTGTCACTTGTCACAGACTAGTCTTCTCTGATAAAACAAGATCTAACATTCTTTCTCGACTTTTCCAATTGTTTTTCTTCCCCAAAACTATGTCCACATCCTACACCTGCTATGCCGTCCTCTTTCTCTATGTCCACATCCTGCACCTGCTATGCCGTCCTCTTCCTCTATGTCCACATCCTGCACCTGCTATGCTGTCCCCTTCCTCTATGTCCACATCCTGCACCTGCTATGATGTCCCCTTCCTCTATGTCCACATCCTGCACCTGCTATGATGTCCCCTTCCTCTATGTCCACATCCTGCACCTGCTATGCCGTCCCCTTCCTCTATGTCCACATCCTGCACCTGCTATGCCATGTCCCCTTCCTCTATGTCCACATCCTGCACCTGCTATGCCATGTCCCCTTCCTCTATGTCCACATCCTGCACCTGCTATCCCGTCCCCTCTTTCTTTGCTGCTGCTCTTATGAGTCCTTCAAAGCTTCCATGTAGAGACTTAGTCTATATTTCCCTGGTGCTGAGACAGCCTTTTATGAAACAGCATGTATAATGTCCCCATTTCAGAAATGACATAAGGAACAAGCTCAGACTTAAGAAGTCAAAGGCTCTCATGAGAAGCCATCCCACAATCTCAGAATTCCTGGCCTCCAGAACCACAAGTCAAATAGATTTCTGTTCATATACATATCTCAGCCCATAATTCTGTTTAAAAGCCCTGTCCCTGTGAATAATTGCTAGTTAGTCCTTTACACTCACCCACTGGGGCTCGAGGACAGGGAAGAAATAGAGAACACATTTCTTCTTGTGTCTTCAGGAGGTTTAGTAATGTGCTTACCTGATATCCTTTACAGATCACATCACTTCTTCAGGGACTAACCACCCCCTTCCCAACGTCAATCTGCTCAACTGCTTTCTTTCCTTAACAGCATCAGACCTTTTCAAATGTTGAATGATTTTTCTCTTAAGAGCACTCTCCCAGCACTGTGCATTTGTTCCGTTGTGAGTGGCTAAATGAAACACCAAACTCAATCACAAAAATACTAGACACTCCCTAGACAGCCAGGGTAAGACACCCGCTTTATCACACTAATCTTTCGTGTTAGTTGGGCAAAGCAGGTAGTCGCAAAGAAGACGCACATAAGAGTCAAACTCACACCAATAGCATACCCACAGGAAACTTAAAATGCTCTAACTAAAATCAGGTCACCTGGACTAGCCAGTCAAAATCCACACATTTCCTACAAGTGTCCTAGCTTACCAGGACAATTTCCCAATCAATGATTTTTGTCTGGTCAAATCACTAGGCAACACACTCCCATCCTCCACTCCCCGCCACACACACACACACACACACACACACACACACACAAGGGAGAAACAGGGCAACTAGAGGACTAAGTTACTTAACTAGCTTTGACCTGCCTCTGCCTTCTCTTCTATTTTTTATCTAATTTTCAAGCAATGCCTTTCTCTATGGTTTCTCATCCTTAAGAACAGTATGAGGACAGTTGAGGGGACATACACCTGTAATCTCAGCACCTGGGAGACACGCAGGAGGATTGGTCTGCACAGTGAGCTCCAGACCAGCCAAAAATACAAAGTGAGAATGTGGAGAGGGGGGAAAAAAAGAGGCAAGGCACCCAGGTGGAGAGAGACTCTGGTGATGCAGCTGTAGCCCACACCTTTTAACTGCAGGGAGATGCTAAGAATACGGTTTCCTCTGTAAACACCCTACACTTTTCAGGTACTGATTAGCTAGGGGAAAGAAATCAGTAGTCATTTCTACAGAATAGATCTCTAACTCAAAGAACTGTCATCCAATGTCTAAAACAACAATAGCTCCCATCCATGACAAGTGGGCTAGACAGGTCAGGTATCCCAAGTACTCAAGCGTCTCAGACAGAAGGATCAGTCAGGACACTGCTCTATCCTGTGGCCTGCACTTCACAGCACAGGCGTTTACTGTCTCACTTGCTCACTTGAGCACCTGAACCCCAAGAAGAATCCAGCCCAAACAGACACCATACCTTCTCCATTCCATTGGTTCTCTTGGAAGCTGCTGAGAAAGCGTCGGATAAACAGAGGTAAATAAATTCTGATCTCCAGCACCTACAACAAGAACAAAGTAAAATCCAGTTATGTCATTTTAAGATAAATACAGAAGTTTACAATGCTGATATTCTTAGGCTATTCTATATTCAGTAGAGTGGATGGAAAAGCAAGGTTCTTTTGTTCCTAAATTTAAGCAACTACTTTCAGGAACCCAGCACTTAACGCGCACTGTGAACAGGGCCCCTCATGGAGCCTCCACAAGGCAGAGAACGATGTTTGCCTTGGAAGCAGCTTGGCCCAGCCTCCTTGGCTCTGTGGGCACTGCTTTATAAGACCACAAAGGAGCCGAAAACGCCACACAAGCAAAGGAGACTGAGAAGTGAAGAGGCCCTTCCATCCCAACACAGTCACTCAGAGCTAACAGCACTGAAACACAACAACTCCATGTGATCACACAGAGCACCCATGGGGGCATCCCCGTCTAAGAGGAGGAAATGCCCATGATCCCAACTCAAAGTGGGTACTTAATCTGTGAGCCCCTGACACTGGTAAAATTGGAGGTGAGCAGGTAGGGGTATAAGTTTGGCCTGGGAAGTTACATATAAATATGTCCGATTTCACACTGGCACTCAGCAGCTTGCATCCTAACTTAACAGAACTTAAAAGTTCATTTGGCTCTCCTGAAATGACAACATGACCATAACATACACAAACTAAAAAGGAATTGTTTACTACGGACAACCAAACTGTTATACCCAGGGTCCTCTTTACAAGAAAGCACTCCCCTAACTGCCTTTATTGATTTTAAAGAGGAGATGGGGAATTGATGTGAGCCATTAGCACAGTTTCTTATTTTGCCATCATGAGCCGAAAGCAGATCCTGAAGATTCCACTGCAGCGTCAACTCTCCGGGGAGAGAAGTGGTGCATCTGGGCACCTGCGAGTGCCGGCCAGTGTGGCGCTGGAGGGCTGGCTGCCTGCTCCTGACTAGCAGCACACGCCTGCATTTTGTGCTTCCTGTGCCTGTGCAGCACGAGACAGGAAAGGGAAAGGACAGCTCCCCAGCAGGGCCAGCAGGGCCAGGGTGTGGCTACACACCACCACCACCACCACCACCAAGCGAGGCCTGGCAGGAGCCATTACAGTCTGCTGTGGTTTTCATCCTGTTCATTTACTTGCTAGTCATCTCTCTCAGAAATCAGTAAAGTAAGAAATCCCCAAGTCATTCTCCACAGGAAACCACTCCACAGAAAGGCCTGTAAGGGCAACCTGCAGAACAACCCTTCCTGCATTCTATAACTGACTAGCCTTTAGCTGTGTCCTGTTTGAGTGTTAGGGGCCATGCACCTGCCTCAGCTGCCACACTGTAGGGTTTAACTTGCGATAACACCTGGCTTCCACTCCTATCAGGAAATGAGTTTTGTCTTCCAAGATCGCAATGTCTCTGATGTCTGAACTGCAGCACCTCAGAATGGAGCCTCGATGAATGACTGGGTCTTTGGAATTGATAACTCAGCTGGAACTAAGTCTTAAGGGGGCAGGTCCTAAACCCAACCTAACAGTGTCCTGATGATAAGAAAGTATATAAGCTCAGGGAGCCACCAGGGATGTGAGCAAAGGAAATGGCCCTGATGAGGCAGGGAGAGGAGGCCTGGAGCAAAGCCTGGCACCATTTATCCTGAACTGTGGTTTCTCGAGTAGCCCTCACTTATCAAAGCCTCACTTTGATAAGAGTAAAGTCTTCTGAGCCACTGAAGCCATAAACGAATAAGAATATAAATACAGGGCTGAAGAGATGGTTCGGTCTGCAAAGTGCTTGTCCCACAAACATGAGGACCAGAGTTCTGTCCCTAGGAGTCATGTTAGAAGGCTATCATGGGGGCACATGTTTATAATCCACCTTGGAAACAGACAGACCCTGAGGCTTACTGGCCACAAGGTGAGTTTACAGGAAGGTGAGGGACTCTCTAAAATAACAAGATGAATGGCTCCTGAGCAATGACACCTGAGGGTGACCTCTGACCTTAATGCACAAAGGTGCACACTTACCCACACACACACACACCTGTACACACAGAGAGAATATGAAGTCAAGCCACCGTAAGTATCTCAGATCACACAGCCATTACTATTACTATAGTCATACGTATTTGTATCAGTGTTACAGCAGAGAAAGGTGCTTTCCCCAATGCCTGACGGAGAGTGCTGACATTTTCAGAAGAATTTAATCTCCTCTCACAGGGAGGAGATTAAACGAGCAACATTTCTTCCTAGATTCCTGAAGCAGCTCACTAGAGAAGGGAGTGTCTCTAAATCATGAGAGCCTGGCTCAGAACAACTTCCTCTGAGCAGCAGGCTGTAACAGCAGGCCAGCTGCTCCTAAAACAGTTCCTGAAGCACAGCTTCCAAGTACCCTACCCAGAAACCTCTGTTCTACCATCCTGACTTAAAAGGGCCACCTCCGACCATTGATTAGGAGGCCTTCCCAGATTACCGCGAAAAGGTCATGTGAAACACTGCCATGAGCACAGGTCTCCTTCCCTGTGGACCCCAGTGCTCGGAGCTGACTAATAAGAGAGTCAAGAAGATAGGTTAGGCCGTCTACATATCACAGTACCAGAGTACTTAGACCACAATGAGGACCCTAAGAGACACATACATGGATCTAATCTACATGTGAAGTAGAAGAAAGACAAGATCTCCTGAGTAAATTGGGAGCATGGGGATCATGGGAGAGGGTTGAAGGGGAGGGGAGAGGCAGGGAAGGAAGCAGAGAAAAATGTAGAGCTCAATAAAAAAAAATCAATAAAAAATGAATTATTAAAAAAAGTTGGATAAAAACTAAAAAAAAAAAAAAAAAGCTAGGTTAGGGAGTCGTACAGAGACCTGACTGATGAAACACCCAGTTACAGGGGTGTGCTGGGCCACCTAGACTGAAGTCCCTCTAAGCACAATGGAGCCAGACTAAAGGGCAGACACAGAAGTCCTCGAACATTCAGTTAGAATAAGGAGTGGCATGAGATGGCTGTGCCCTGTGCAAGGGTGGGCACCGCCTCAGTGTGCTGCTTGGACCACCAACAGCCCTGAGGCTCAGAGCAGAAAATTGCCCACAGGAGAGCCAGAGCTGAGACTTCTACTGATACAAGCTACACCTGAGGCTTCCCCAAGAGCACATGTTCATGCTTTGCCCAGGCAAATTAAAACTCTGGACACTCAGAGAAGAGGAGGGCTAATTACACTTGGGTGGGGCCAGAAAGTGCTAGAAGCACAACCAACAGCACCTCTTCTCATCAAACTAGGTGCCCTATGGCCCAGGCAACAGCAGAACACTCTGCATGGGGTTCCCAAACAGCAGAAAGCACATCTCAGAGTTCTGAAGCCAAGGCCCAAGAAGAGAGGCACTGTTTGATTAGGGCTTCCAATCCTCCTTGTCAGTGTCCTCTGGCGGTGGAAGGGGTGAGGAGGTCGTGGGTGCTTTGACAAGAGCACTAGTAATCTTTGTAGGGATCTGGTCCAGCACAACTGAAACTTCAAGCCGGCCTGTGAAGGAGGGCCACTGTATAGACAGGAACTGCAGTGGGGGAGGGAGGGTGCTTCCCAACAGGCCACAGTCAAGTAGCTGTTAAGGGTCAAAAAGGCCTGGTGTCATGCTCTTCTAGGTCAGCACTTTGACCTGGGAGACCTGTGTTAGGAGAAAGATCTTCAGTGCTCGCAGACACTGTCCGTCAGTAAAACCTGAGCAACAGGGACCAAGCCATGGACAGCCAAACTGCTGCTTAAGAGGAGATTGTCCTAGCTCTCACCAGCCACATCTATTTTGAAAGTTAGATGAGCTCCAGGGACCACTCTGCTCCACAGCACTCACAGTGGGGAGCAAGGACAGACTTTAGCTAAGCCAGGGCTGGACTAGTATGCATGACTGGAGGCACTCGGCCAGGGCTAAGACTCACATTACCAAAGAATCCTGCCACCAAGGTAGGAAACACAGAGTGAGACTAAACTGAGATGATCCTCCAAGAAAGACCCTAGGGTTCCGGTTCTGAACAAAAGAGTCAAAAGAAATGCACACTGTACCTAATACGTGCTGTCTATACACCTTCAGAAATAGCTGTTTTCTACACACTGTCGCAGAGTGAACAACATCTGCAGTCCAAATACAGGCCCCACATGGCCGGAACATCTATCTCTCTGGACGGCCAATCTTTGAGCCTAAGCATGCATGTTCTTGATCAGACAGCCAACACACATTAATCTCTCCTGAACAGCATTTGCTAAGACAGACCTTCAGATGGACAGTAAAACACCCAAGGACACAGGCTGGAAAGTTACCTCAGCCTGTTCTCGACTACTAGGGAATTTGCTGTAACACACACAATGTCAACACTATAATAATAATAAAAAAAAGTCACTAATAAAAACTTCACACTGGAAGCTGTCATAGGGAAATCTAGTACTAAACATATAACCTGCCCCCAATGGTCTTTCAATGACCCTGTCCCTTCGTCATTGGCTGTCACTATGCCTGTCCCATCTAGCCTTCCTCCTGGCCCCTACTCTGGTCCATGCATTCATCCACACAGGCATGTCGCATACATGCACATGCTCATGCACAGGCACACACAGACGTAACAGTGAGCATTCCCACACGAGGACTTTCCCCCTGTCCTACTCTATGCGACAATAGTTCCCTCAGTAGGAGTGATGAGAGGGAACACAGGATGTTGCCTTTGTGGCCACAAGCTTTATGCTGTGGAGTTTTGCAGAAAAGGAAATGTGACTGACACATGAATACCAGTCTCAAGACACAGGTGCCAAGGTCCTTTTCTGTATATGCCAGCATCACTTAGCTAAGGAGACAGCAGTCACCTTCAACGACTCACAGAGCCCAGGCTAATCTGGAAGCTGAAGAATCTCAGAAGGAAAAGATTACATAACTGCGTCACAACATAAGACAACGAAAAGCCCTAGTAAATGGTAGCTTTTTAACATAACTTTATTTATTGTTATTATGCGTGTGTGCACTCACATACACATGCATTATGTGAGCATGTGAGCACATATGCCACAACAACATGTGCAGGTCAAAGGACAACTTTCTCTTCTGCAGCCTTCAAAAGGTTCTGGAAATTGAGCTCGGGTCATCAGGCTTACATAGTAAGCTCCTTTACCTGAGAAGCCATCTCGAGGGCTCCAGTTCGTAGGTTGTTTTTTTGATTTTTTAACTTTTTTTGAGACAGGATTTCTTTGTATAGTCTTAGCTGTCCTGGAACTTAACTTTGTAGACCAGGCTGGCCTCGAACTCACAGAGATCCGCCTGCCTCTGCCTCCCAAGTGCTGAGATTAAAAGCATGCACCACCAGCGCTGGGCTAGCTGGTAGGTTTCTGTCAAAGCAAACAGGAACACTGTGGCCACCTGGGTGAGTGCTGTATGTTAAGAAGAGCCCTGCCTTGGACGAAGGGTTCCTTGTTTCTTTTCTCATGTTCTCCCCTCATCACCCTAAAGCCTTTGTTCAAAAACAACCTTCTCAACGGGGTTTAACTGCAGCTTCAGCACTGCACAATGAAGAAAGAGAAGAACCTGGCAAATCCAGCAATGTGGCATAGCACCTGGCATGGCCAGAAACAAGACAGACATGGGCACAGTGGAGCTCCTCAGGCTGGGCCCACACTCCAGGTACAGTACAGTGCAAGGCACACTGAGGGAAAAGCAGAGGTGTAGAAACCAGTGGAGTCGGCAATATCTCACCTAAGAGAGGGAAATAAAAATGTTCACATTCTATTTTAGATTATATGTTTAAAAAAATGATGGGGGAGCATCGCACATGGGCCATGTGTCTGTGTGGAGGTCAGGGGACAGGAGTCAGTCCTTTCCTCCACTATGTGGGTCTGAGGGATCAAACTCCAGCAAGTGACTTTACCTACTTAGCCATTTCATCAAGCTTATACTATTTTAAATAGTGAGAAAAACCATTTCGTAAAATTGCATTAGGATGCTTAGGTAAAGGAGATGCCAAAATAGAGAGCAGAATTCACTTGTCCCTTAGATCTGAGAGACTTGCCCCAAACCCCAATGGATATGGAACTCCACCAATGCTCAAGTCCCTAACATGAGGCGGCACAGCACTTGCATGGAACCTACACACACTGTTCCACACACTGTAAATAGCTCTAATGGATATGCTGTGTAAGCCTCAGTATACTGATTACATATAGTGTCATAAGTTGAGTTACAGATACATGGGGAAGAGTTACCCCCAGAAAGAAAGAATGTATAGAAGATAGAATAGTTGAGTAAATAAAGCCTTGCCGTATTGAATTTTAACTCCAACAATCTTGAAAATACAAAAAAGACCGCACTGAACACACCTAGTAACAAGCGTCCAAGTCAAGGTAAGCTTGTAGACTGCATTTCTATTAAAAGGAAACAAGGTTCCTTGGATGATGGTGGCTGCAGAGAGAGAGAGAGAGAGAGAGAGAGAGAGAGAGAGAGAGAGAGAGAGAGAGAGAGAGAGAGACCGAACAGTGGGGGAGCTCTGAAGACACTTTTGTGAAGGGCATACCAAGTACTATAAATAGGCATGTATAAATGCTTTTAACTCAAGTATTCCTACTAATAAATGAGGAAAAACCACTCAAATTAGAATCTCACCATTTTACAGCCTTTAGGAATTAGTGGGAAGACAATAAGACATCGTGTACCCGCTGATGGAGGAACACACCACCAATAATGAGACAATCTTGCAAAAGCAAAACAAAAAGGAATAAAATGTTGAGCTCCTAGCTACAGCATTCTGAAGGACAGCTGCAATAGGGCTGCAAAAATACTGGAAGGTAAAAGGAAGAGGGGAGCAGAGGTTCTAAGAGAATTAACTTACTTAAAAACTTCATTTAGGAAGCTGGAAGATGGTTTTGCAGTTAAAAGCACTGTTTAGGTCTTCCACAGGACCTGGGTTCAAATCTCAGCACCCATAAAAGCTAAACAACTTTCTGTAACTCCAGTTCCAGGGGATCTGATGCCCTCTTCTGGCCTCTGCTGCACAGCACAAATGCAGTACACAGACAAAACACCCAGGCAAAAGACCCATGCACATAAAATAAAACAATTTAAAAAAAAAAGACCTTTATTTGAATACTAATCCAAACTATGTTTTTAGAAAAGTTAAGGCACACAGGAGGCCAAGTATGGTAGTGTACAACTGTTACTATCCTAGTACTCAGAGACAGAGGCTAGAGGATCACGAGTTTGAAGCCAGGCTGGGCCACATGGCAAACATCTGTCTCAATGGACACAGTGAGTTAAAATTCACTAGCTCATAATTCTAAAAAATGCTTTAAGTGCAAATTTTGTAGCTATGTTTTTAAAAGCTTGTATCTTTGAAGATTATTTTTATTATTTTACAAATTGTGCGTGTGAGTATACACACACACACACACACACACACACACACACACGTATGCAGGGAGTGTGTGACTGTAGAATCCAGAAGAGGATGTTAGGACCCCTGGAGATGGGAGTTACGGGCAGTTGTGAACTGTAAGTGGGTTCTCTCTTAACCACTGAGTGATCTTCCCAGCCCCTCTAAAAGGGTCTGCAGCTCTGACAAAGCTACCGTCATCTTGATCAGAGAGAAGTGGAGTGTGCCTCCACTCTGAGATCTGTGTGTCTTCTACAAAGAGGGAAAGGTCCTCACTGCTTTCAAGGGAAGTCATGTTATCAGTAAGACCCCTGACCCATTTCATATAAAAAGGGCCAAGGGGCTCCTAAGTCTCTGAGTAACTCCTAAGGAGTCTGGACTGACCATAACAAAGAGGTTAACTTAGGGCTACCAACATGGTCTTAGATACCCAACAGGAAAGCCCAGCGAAGAGTAATGTAATTAGCAATATCCCAAAGCAAATTTCTACCAGCATTGCCCAGATTCTCAGCCCGACCTGGGTAAGCCAGGGCCTGGCACGTCTAAAAGTTTACAAGGCATTGTTCAAGTGGTCACTCCAGCCAATGTAAAAGGCTCTACCGACTTGTCAGGACCCTGTTCATCGGTCCAGGTTAAAATCCTGTCTCCCACAAAACATAGGAGAGGCAGGTGAGTCTATTCAAGTGGTAATCAACTAAGGACCTGCACTTTCTCTTCAAGAGACCCCACAGAAGCCTGCTTGGATCCCTCTACATGCCCTTCATGTACAAAACACCCTAACCCCTTTGGGGCAGCCATGGCCTCCATCTTTCTGGGTACTACTGAAAGATGGCATAGCTCAGTATTTTCTTTACTGCATGCAGAAATCCTGAGGCTCATACACACCTTTGTGGAGCCCAAACTTCTCTCTACTTCCAGAAAGGAACATGCACCTTGGCCTCCATCACTCCCTAGTCATACTTTCAGGGCTCCCTGTGTTTTAGCCTCTTGTAGAGTTTATGTCTTCTAGGGTTCAAGAGTGCTAGCCCATGTGACACTTTGACAATATTCACCCCCTGGCACTGGACAGCCCACTTCTCATAAGCCTCCTGGATGAGACAATGCAAACCTTCTACCAAAATTATGCCAAGTATGGTTCCCTTTTCATGGCCTGCCAGGAACTCCTGCCAAGGAATCAACTACAGTCAGGGCCGAGCATGCAGCACCCTTGCTCAGCTCAAAGAAGCTACTAAAGAAAAGACTTCCAACCAACCCCCCAAGATTAGGCAGAGCATGGCCGTGTGAAAGGAAGGCCATGATGGAGAGATCAAAAGGGGGAACATGTCCCCAATGCAAGCTTGGTCTGCAGCTCCATTCCACCCAAACTGAGGAAGAGAGAATGGTTCACCAAACACATCAGAAGCAATCCTATACCACAGAGCTGCTCCATCTGCATGGGGGAGATTGCATACACAGTGGTTTGCCCTAACCAAACAACAACCAATCAGGACTGTCCTCGTTTACATGTGGGAATTACATGCCAGGAAACTGCAGCCTAACCAAAATGTAGTCCACGCTCACTGAAGAAGGACTCTTCAACAGCCCATCATCTCACACAAGGTGTCCTACACCCACCACTGCTCTCTCCATGTGCGACATCAGCAATTCTCAACCCGGGGTCGCGACCCCTTTGGGAATCACGCATCAGGTATCCTGCACATCAGATATATACATTATGACTCATAACAGCAGCAAAATTACACTTATGAAGTAGCAGCAAAATAAATTTACCACAACACGAGGAACTGTATTGAAGGATCACAGCATTAGGAAAGCTGAGAACCACTATTCTAAAGAACATGGGTTCTTCTAACAAAAGAGGAGCCAGGGAGATGATTCAGGGGATAAAGTGCCATGTCTGGCTGGACATGGTCAAAGGTGGCTGTGGTTGTTTGTAGGGTCTGCAACTCTAGCACTGACAGAAGGAAGGTGGTGGGGGACAGACAGATCCTTGGAACACGTCTGTCAGTCCATCTAACCAGTCAGTGAGTACAAAGTTCTGAAGAGACCTGCTCTCAAAAGACAGGGTACAGAAGACACCCAATATCGACATCAATCTCTCTCCTCCTCACACATGTACATGCACACACACAAAAGGAAAAAACCACAGTAACTGATAAAAAATATGCATTATCGGGAAAATAAAACTGAGTAACAATTCAAAATAAATACTTCAACAAACATCTCACTAAGGGCTGTTGTGTGGGGCACTCATCATCTGGAGACTGAGGCAGGAAGAGCTCCAGTTACAGGCCAACCTGGACTACACAGTAACACAGTGAGACTGTCTCAAAACAAACAGAGAGAGAGGAATCTTCCACTACAGGGAGAAGGCAGACAACAGGCTGTCAGTGAGGATGTGGGAAGCTGCACAGTGCCAAGGATGTTAAACAGTATAACCACTTTGGGAAGAAGCTGGCACTTTCCTAAAAAGCTAAACATAAGCTCACCATGTGACGCAGCCATTCTCCTAGAATCCTCTATGAAATAAAAACGCAAGTCCACACAAAGACCTGAAGCAGGACTACAAGAGCCAAAGTGTAGAAACAATCCAAAAGTCCACCAGCTAGTGACCAAATAAATGGGAGGCAGACTGGTCACATGGTGGCTCCCTGTTCAGCCATCGGTGGAAGGAACTGCTGATGGCAGAATGAACTAATGCACAATGTCTCTCCAAGACACCAAACACAGTCTGCATGTTGTGATCTTGCAGATGACTGGAGTGACAACTGCATCTTCTGAGGCCTCTTCTAAAAGCCAGGTGGCTCCCCCAGCACAAGGCCAGCCCGTGACCAAGAGGCCTCGGTTTGGCTGTGATGTTAACTGTGCACTGACTTGCGATAAAGAAAACACAAACACAGTTGCCGCTAGCTTTCAAACGTGCCCCTGGCATACCGGTTAGGTTTGCTTTACTGGATTAACATGTATTCCCCTACTTAAAAGTCCAAACAGAATGGGCAAGTTCAGTTTACCTAAGAACAAGCCAAGTAGTCTCTGAGAGTTTTCTCTACAGCTTTTAGAGCAGAGAAAGAGAACATTACGGCATCAGAAGCACGTACCTCATGGAAGCGTGAAGAGATACCCACAGGATGTTCCCTGAGAGAACACTCACTCGCTTATTTCATCTACTACACAGACTCAGCACCCAGCACTTGCCCAATGCTATTCAAGGTGCCAAGAACACAGCAGTGAAATAGATCAAGCCCCCTAGTCATGAAGCTTTACACTCTAGCCTGATTCAGTGTGAAGAGAAACAATAAGCAAAGACAAAAACAAATATTTCTCTTAGGAGCTCTGTGCCAAGAAAAATGGGTGATGTCAGTGGGATCCCAAACACAAGTGAGGTATGATAGGCAAAGCAGGCCTAGGGGTCAGTGACATTTGAGCAGGTACCACAAGGCAGGCAAGGAACTACTGTGTCCCCAGAAGCTGGGAGAAGAGGGAGGCAGAGAATCAGAGATTGCCACAGAGACCACTAGGCCAGAGGCAGGGGCAGACTCTACAGCTCCAGGCAGCGTCAGAGGCTAGCTTGGGAGGGGTGGGGCTCTTGAGTGGCCTTGGAAGGTTCTTCGGTTTCTTTTGGTTTTCATGGTGCTAGGGTAGAGTCCTTGCCCATGCTAAGCAAGCAGACACCACTGAGCCATAGCTTAGCCTTGGGAAAGGGGGTGTGATAGCGGCGGGCCTGAGCTGGGGAGCTGGGTGTTATGCCTTCTCTGCAAGGTGGAGTGGATACAGGAAGGCCACTGCAGGAATCCCACAGACAGAAAGAAGGGCTTGTGATGTTGGAACCACCATAAAGGTAAGAAAGGTGACTGGATCCTAGACTTACTTCAAACACAGTAAAATATTTGCTGAAACTGAATCAGTCGTGAGAGGGGGAAAGTCAAAGCCATCAATCTGCAACTTAAAAACAAATGTTCTCTTAGACCACGTTCTGTGACTAGGGTGGCAGCTTGTGAGCAGACATAGACAGGTGTGACCTGGGTAGAACAGGCAAGAAAAGGTGGGACACAGAAGAACACTTAGAGGAGGCTAGGGGGCACAGAAAAGTGCCAGGGAGTCCTTCAGCCTGCAGTCTCTCACCCCACCTTCTGCAGGTGGGGCACAGAGCTCACCCTGTGATGCCCCAGGAAACCTCACTCACACTAAACCATATCATTCATAGGAAGACACTGTCCGCCAACAAAGAACTTTCCTAGTACAACAGCCCTTCTGTGACTGCTAGGACAGACCGAGGGAAGGACTTACTAAATACAATAACCAGATGACATTCTGTGACATTCAAGACACTGAGACCTGAAAAAGTTTAAGGATCTCTTCCTGGCTAGTTTCTTTTACATACACTGATTCCTCTAACTTCATGTCAACCTAACTGTCCATTTCACTGCTGAGGTTCTCCAAAATAAAAATGGCCCAAATGGCCTGGAAAACACAAGAACTCCTAACCAGCATGGTGGACAGCAGACAAGCCTACACAGCCAGGCTTGCTGAAGCAACCCTGTAATCTCAAAAGTTACTTGAAAGGCTGAGGCAGGACTATTCCAAATTTAAGACTAGTCTGGATATCTTAGTAAGTCTCAAAACGTAAAGACAGGACTGGATATACAGCTCCACAGCTAAGCACTTGCTGGGCTCCTGTGAGAGCCTGGGTTCTAATCCCATCACTGGGGAGGCAGGGCAGGTGATTATATGGTTTCCTCTTCTTGCCTGCCATGCCTACAGACCCCCTCTGCTCCCATCCACACCTGTATTTACTTTTTTTTATTTTATTTTATTTTTTATTTTTTGAGACAAGATTTATCTATGTAGCCCTGGCTATCCTGGAACTTGCTCTATAAACCAGGCTGGCCTCAAACTCTGAGATTGTTTGCCTCTGCCTCCTGGTGCTGGGATTAAAGGTGTGCACCGCCACTGCTATGTTTACTAATTTTAAGAAAAACACACTTCACAGTTACTTTGTTTTGTACTTTCAGACTGGGTAGGAAATCCAAATCTATTAACTCTCACCTCCAGGGGAAAGTCCAACTCCAACCAGGTACAAAACACAGCAGACTCGCTGGTCTCTGCTGCCTTCTTTCTCCTTTCAAAACTACAGCACTAGACCTGTCCCTGGTGAGCTGTTATATCTTAGATGTTTTGTGTCCCAAAGTGAACACATGTGTTGCACCACAGAGGAAAGCTACAGACAGTGGGACATCAACTATCTCTGCTGCATGAGCACACGGGTCTCCCCTAACAGATCTTGGGTTGGGAGTCTATCTTTCTTTCTGAAACAAAGATCCTAGTTTTTAAGGGGGGGGGACTAAGCTGAAACTTAACATGTAAACCACTGAACCGGCTGGATTTCAGTATCACTGAGCATGTTTCATGATGAATAATCTATGGTAGCATCTAATCATTCTGATGAGGTGATTGACTGGGCTGCCCAGCTGGCACCCTGCACATTCCACACAGGGCATGAACAGACCCTCTGTGGACGGGGTCTCTCTCCCCACAGCCCATAAGGCAGGACATTAAGAATCTTCCAATTACGGTTAAAAAAACGGCTTTGTAGCCTCAAAACATTAACTCAGCAATATTTTCAAACAACACTCTCTTCTGTTTCCCCCTAACCTTTTGAGAACTTCCCATTCTTCCCATGCCCACAGTCTAGCAGAATTCACTGTCCAAAGAAAAAGGCAAGGAGGACAGCTCAGCTCATAACATGCTTGCCAGGGAAGCGTGAGGATCCAGGCTTGGGTTCTAAAAATCCATGTGAAAAGCAAGCCACAGTGACAAGCTTGTGACCCCATCAATGGGGAGGTGGCTACGGGTATTATTTCTACAGCTCGCTAGTCGGCAGACTAACTGGAGAGCCCCAGGTCCCAGTGAGAGACCCTGTATAAAAACAAGCCAAGGTAGAAAGTTCTGGTGGGCCAACTCCTGAGACTGATCTCTGTGCTCCACAGGTAATGAATCCGTACATCCACGAACATACACAAAATGATAAACATGAACTCTGCTTTCATCTTCAAATAAACAGACTGGCTGGATTCAAGGAGATCTAAAGTAAGAACTTTTTGAATAAGATGAAACATTGTCTGGGGAGCAAACACGAAGAGAATTGTAATGTGCAGCATTGAAGTGTTGTTAAGAGTGAACTGGCCTGTGGGTAGACTTCTGACCTGCTTTTACTGCTTCTCCTTCAAAGCATAAAAAGATAAAGAAGGAATGAAGTGGAACCAGGGTGAGTGCTCGCCAAAGCTCCAGTCCCAGGAACATAAAAATGGCATCGAGTGTACACTGTCAAATCAGGTTTTCCAAGTGAGAGGGAGGGAGGGAGGGAGGGAGGGAGGGAGGGAGGGAGGGAGGGAGGGAGGTTGGTTTTACTTTAAAGAGATTGTTTTTACCTTTCTCTGAAATTACTTTGTTTTCTGAAACTCCAATGAAGAGTTGTACCTTCCAAGTCGGGGACACCAACCGCACACTTTCTTACGATGCTACCTCAAAGCCATGGCATTCCCCACCAACATCCCAAACTCCAACAGGCCTACAGGAAGGCACACTGCACGCTACCACTGTCCCCCACACAGGAAAGTAAGAAAGGGAATATCACACATTTCCAAGCACTAACAGAGTAATAAATCCCTCCCGTTTAGTCACAGCGGATACCTCAGAGCATGGAGCTTTACCTTCAGAAGGGTACTGATAAATGCTTCTGAGGGTTGGAATGCCTATGCCCAAAGTTAAGGGCGGGAAAGACTACCAGGTGCGTGGACAGTGCTCCAGGCAGTAAGTGCTTATCCATGATTCCTACTGTGCATAGCACTTGGGGGAAAGTTCTCAGTACCTGCAACACATTGGACCCAAGCATGAATTGGGTGCAACTTCCCTGAGGGGACCAGGGAGCACCTGGGCAGGGTGGGGCATCCTCCAGACCAGCTCTGCCACATCTGTCCACCTGCCTTCCCATGAAGTCTGGCACGGCTTTCTTTCAGCTGCCAAGCATTCTGGAGGGGAAGGAGGGGGAGTGGAGAGAGCTACTGCTGAACTATGCAAGCGTCCCAACTCTAAGAGAGACACATCCACTTCCCTGAGAAAGTTCACCTAGAGACAAAGCAGTGAAAGTCTTTAACTATGAAATGTCTGGAAGGCTACAGGAGGGGGCTGGGAGGAGTATGCCCATTCCTCCAAGAGCCCAAAGAAGAGAGCAGAGCAGGGTGTGCTGGGGACCTGAGGAATCTCGGGACCTAGCATCAGGTTTTGCAAAGAGCGTTTCCTGTTTAGAAAAAGTACCTTCATAAGGTCACATACACACTGAACTTCCAACAGGCAAATATCACACCTGGGATATTTGAGAGACTATACCCACACCTGTACTTTGAGAGACAACACTGCAAGCAATCAAAACGTCAACTAATGTGTCAACACTTCCCATGAGTTCGTGGTTTGCAAACCTACTCAATTCTTAAGTTATGCTTTAAAAATGGGAAGAATTTTCTTTTTCTGTAGCAGAGAAACAATCCCTCTGCGCGGGCACGTACGCACGCACGCAGGTGTGTGTGTGTGTGTGTGTGTGTGTATTGAGAGAAGGGACAAGTGCAGAAGGATCTGTGTGTGTGTGTGTGTGTGTGTGTGTGTGTGTGTGTGTGTATTAAGTGGGAGAAAGAACAAGTGCAGAAGGGGCTGTCCGAGCGGGAACTCGCTAGTAGAGCAACCCTGTCGTCTCAGGAAAGAGCCTGCAGGCACAGGAAGATTCGACCGGCCAGAGCTGGGTGCCACCGGCCACTCCGGCTTGTCTGTTACTTGAGGAAGAGCACCTGCGCCCTGCGGAGAGCAGGGGCCTGCCCACCGGGGCTGCGGTCAGTGCGCAGCTCAGCCCGCAAAAGAGCCGACCCGCGGGGAAGGCCGGCCCGGTCCCGGACCAGCAGCTCTGACAGTACCGAGCAGCACCCATTGCTCGGCACCAGCTGCACAGCGGGTCGAAGGTCACCGGTGGAAAGGTCGGAGATCAACTGTGTCAGCCTAGGTGGGAGCTGCCCCGCCCAGCCGCGCCCCCCGACCCGGTCGGCCGCACTTACAGGTGACGATGGGCTTGTTCTCCATGGTGTAGACCACCGGCGGCTGCGGCTCCTCAGGGGCGTCCATGGGCGTCCGGCGTCACCGGCCCGGCCCCCCGCCCCCCATGGGCACCCGAGGCCGCGCGGGGCCCGCTGAGCCCGCGCCTTCGCGCTGCCGGCCCCAGGCAGCTCCTAGCCGGCCGCCCGCCGCCGCCGGCCGCGTCCACTTCCGGCCCCGGCGCCGCCGCGTGACCACTTCCGGGGCGCGCGTCTCAAAGGGGCGGGCCCCGCCGCCGCCTGCCCTCCTACGGAAAAGGCCGCGTGCCGGGCGGGCAGGCGGAGCGAGGCGAGGTTGCTGCAGCTGTTGCAGGGCAGGAGACGGCTCTGTCTCGAGGCTCGGGCAGTCCCGAGGGCTGCGGGAGACAGCGGGTAGTTCACCTGCTTGCGCTCCGGGACCCGTGCTTGTCACCTGCCCAGGCTCCGGGACCCTTGGACCCTTGGTTGACTTCGTCTTACCTCCCTAAATTGGATGAACCTCGGGTTGGCACCTGCAGATGCTCCCTGACCCTCATCCTCGCTCCTATCCGTGGTCCTCCACTGCCGCTCCTTGCGGGATTCCCGCTATACCCCAAGAGAGCTTCCTGCTTTCCGGCCTCTGCAGGATGCCTCAGAAAATCCATCAAAACCTTGGATCGGTTTTTACCTCTGGACGAGCTCAGCTGCGCTGTGCCAAGCTGTGCCAAGCTGAGTCCCTGCACGCTTGTTAACACCGATTTGCCAAGTGTGCTAACTCAAAGCAATGGAGATTGAAAGCGTTCCCACCCACCCGCTACAGCTCAAAATCCTTTGTGTGCACCATCCCCTTGCAGGCCAACTTCCCACTGTCCTTTCTTACAGTTTGTTTCCTCGTAGAGTCAATACTCAGTACTCTTTCCCTTGGCTCGCAAAATGTAGGGCTATGCTCTTCCCGGGCCCCACCTTCGCCAGCCCTGACCACCCATATCTGGTACTACTTTGAAGTCACAGGGTGTTGGGAATACCGCAAAACCAAATCTTACTTGGAACTGCGTAAAAATAAAGCAGACAGACCACTGGGAGCTTTCGCAGATAGAATTCAGTGTGCACATGGAATGTCTGAGCATGCGTGTTGGTGTGGACTTCGGGGCAACTAATTAGGGCAGTCGTCGTTGGCAGAGGGGTCCAGAGACTGCAAAAGCTCCCAAGGTGGTGGCCCTTGTTCAGTTAAGCGTGTGTAGGATGACGGTGCAAAAACACAACTCTCCCCTCTAATGGAATAAGAGATGGTTTATTTTGGAACTAAATTTGAGTGACCAACCGCCCAGGAAACAAGGGTTTGGAGAACTCTTCTGAGGCATCCCAAGCAGGTTACCCCAGGTTTCATGTTCCCCCACCACAGAGGCAGTTTGAAGAAGTTTTATAGTAGCAGAGCATAAAAAGTCATAAATCAAGACAATTTAAAATACATTTGTGGGTACATCAAAGACGCAGTGACAGCAAGATGGAGGAATCTCTCCTGCTGGTCTCAAGTGACATTCTTACTTAGCTCTGGGGTTGGTGGAAGCTAGTCCGCTAAGTTGATAGGCTCCAAAGGTTTTTCTCTATTGGTCACAGGGCGCTAGTTCTGGCATGGGCAATTGTTAGGAATAATTCTTAAGAAGAGCCTCTCCGCCGACACAAATAATTCCAATCAGCCAAATTAGACCAAATAAAAGATGCCCATGCCGGGCGGTGGTGGCGCACGCCTTTAATCCCAGCACTCGGGAGGCAGAGGCAAGTGGATCTCTGGGAGTTCGAGGCCAGCCTGGTCTACAAGAGTTAGTTCTGGGACAGGCACCAAAAAGTTACAGGAAACCCTGTCTCGAAAAAAAAAAAAAAAAAAAAAAAAAAAAAAAGATGCCCATGTTTAATGCTGTGCTCCCGGGTGGCCCCAAGAAAGCCTGGCGAGGGGAAGAGAGCAGGGGAGACCACACAAACCCCAGAGACCACATATTCCTTCTTTGGGCAGCAGCCTAAATAGCCTATTGGAGTGGTCCTGACCCTCCCTGGGGAGGGGTCACTGCTCGGCGGACTTTACCAGAGGTGGAGTCCTGACCAATGCAACTCCCAGGAGAGGGCCTTAGGATGGCTGCCAGAGCCTGGGGTGACACTTCCAATCAGCAATGAGTGGCAATTTAGGGGGCAAAAGCTGGGCTGTGACAACATAATTAGCCTCCTGACCTTCGATGTCACACACTCTCTCCATCACTGTAGTTGTAACTAGTCAGCCTTCGCACACGTAGCTCCTTTCCAGGAATTCCGGTTCACAGGAATGAGATCCTGGTTTCTCAGGAGCAACAGGACACTCAAGGCCAAGCAGCAGGACATTCCTCTGAGAGGGTAGAGTAAAGACCCTGTCCCCAGGCCACAGGCTGCCTCTACAGAGTGACAGAAGGACTTCTGGTTTACGTGCCAGCACAGTTTTTGTCCCTTCCCCTGCTTTTTGTTTCCAGCAGCCCTTTAACAATTACAGTCGATTCTTAGCCCTATATCAGAGGCTGTGGCAGTCCCTGCCCTCCAGTAAAGCCTACAGCAAGGACTGGATATGATTTGATCGAGTTGGAGTCCTGCCAGTTAGAGGGACTGGTGAGGGAGGCACCTTGAATAGTCTTTAACACAGACAAACCTGCAAAAACCTCAGAGACCAAAAGGGGCACATAGACTGGGCTGGCTCCCACGGAACAAAAGTTGCCAAGGAGAAGACAGTGAGAGTAAGATGGGGGGGGAGGAATTAAAAATAATAGCAAAAAAGTCATAGTGAGAGCTATTTATGCACAGGTTAGAAAACTTGGCAAAGCTGGGTGTGGCGGCGCAGAAGCAGGCAGATCTCTGGAAGTTCGAGGACAGCCTGGTCTACTAACTGAGTTACACAGAGAAACCCTGTCTTGAAAAACCAAATAAATAAATAAAATAAAACTTGGCAAACTCTGAGTGAGATACTGTGGAGGTTTGAAAGAGAATGGCTCCCAAAGGGAGTGGCACTATTAGGAAGTATGGTTTTGAAGGATGTGTGTCACTGTGGGGTTGGCTTTGAGGTCTCTTTTCTCAAGCTTCACTCAGTGTGACAATCAGTCGACTTCCTGTTGCCTTCTGGTTAAGATGTAGCCAGCACCACATCAGCCTGCAGGCGCCATGTTCCCCTTCGTGATGATAACGGACTGAACCTCTGAAACGGTGAGCCACCATCTCAATTAACTGTTTTCTTTGAAAGAGCTGAGGTGGTCATGGTGTCTCCTCACAACACTAAAAGCCCTAAGACAGACACATACAAAGATCAGAGGCAGGTGAGCTACTGCAGAGCAGAGCTGAAGAGAGAAGTGTAAGGCAGACAAAAAAAACATGGGCATTACCTTCAAAGGCATGACGACAAGGGTGGGGCTTGCTTCTTATCAGAAGCCGGAGATCTGAAAAGAGGTGGAAACTCATTACAATTTTTATTTATTTTGTGTGTTACATATGTGTGGCACAGGCACGTGTACGTGCCATGGTGTGCATGTGGAGGTCAGAGAAAACTTTCAGGACTCAGTTTTATCCTTCTACTCCATGGTCAAACTCAGATTGTCAGACTCAGCAGCATAAGCCTCTACCCCCTGAGCCAGCGCACCTGCTCTCTGAAACAGTCAAAATACCAAATTTAAAAACACGTCAGCTTCTAACAGTACCAAATGCAAATTATCCTTCAAAGTAGCAGCAGACAATAAAGACATCTCAGGTGGCCTGAGGGCAGAGTGTGCAAGACCCAGAAGACCTCCTCGGACAGGGGAAAATAGGACCAGATGAAGACACTGAGGCCCAGGAAGGAAGGCACCCAAATCAACCAACAAGGTCTGGAGAGCTGGCTCAGCACTTAAGCGCACTGACTGCTCCCCCCAGAGGTCCCAAGTTCAATTCCCAGCAACCACGTGGTGGTTCACAACCATTCATAATTAGATATGGTGCCCTCTTCTGGACTGCAGGCGAACATGCAAGGAGAATGCTGTATCTATGATAAATAAGCAAATCTTTAAAAAAAAAAAAAAAGTTAAGTGCGTGCACCTTTAATCCCAGCACTGGGAATGCAGAGGCAGGAGAATCTCTATGAGTTCCCAGCAAGTTCCAGGTCAGCCAGGGCTACACAAAAAAAAAAAACTTTGTCTCAAATAACTAGAAGAAAAAAACAAACAAATGGCCAACAAACAGTAAATATGAAGTTCCAGGTTAGCCCTCTAGCTGCTACTCACTTTTTTGTTTTATTTATTTACTGTTTTTATATCCCAACCAAAGTTTCTCCTCCCTCCCCCCAGCCCCCCCCACCCCATTCACTCCTCCATTTTTCTTCAGAAAAGGGCAGGCCTCCCATGGGTGCCAACCAGCCATGGTACATCAAGGTGCAGTGAGACTAGGCACCTCCTCTCCTATTAAGGC
>NW_026067892.1:5472402-5516564 GCF_014885135.2 Alexandromys fortis | reverse complement strand
GAGAGAGGGAGAGAGGGAGAGAGGGAGGGAGAGAGAGAGGGAGGGAAATAGGGAGAGCTTGTGGTGCTGAATTGAGACTGGCCCCCCTAGGCTCATATGTTTGACTGCTTGGGCCCCAGGTATCAGAACCATGCGGGAAGCGTTAGGAGTGTGGCTTTGTTGGAGCAGGTATAGCTTTACTGGACTAGCTGCACCGCTGGAGGTGGGCTCTAAGGCTTCCAAAGCTCACATCAGACCCAGGCTTGCTTTCTCTTTCTCTCTGCCTCCAGCCTGCAGGTCAGAGGTGAGCTCTCAGCTACTGCTCCTGTGCCATGCCTGTCTGCCTGCCCTCCACCACACTCCCCCCCATGATGATCACAGACTCACCATCTGTGAGGTAAGCAAGCCCCCAGTTAAGTGCTTCCTTTTCTAAGTTGCCTTGGTTATGGTGTCTCATCACAGTTCTCCAGCCACTAAGACAGTGCTCAGCGTACACTAGCCTTGTTGTGATCTATTCACTACTTTTGTTGTTGTAATCAAATACCTGATATGAAGAAGCCTAAGAGAAGACAGAGCCAGGTGGTGGTGCAACCCTTTGATCCCAGCACTCAGGAGGCAGAGGCAAGCAGATCTCTGTGAGTTTGAGGACAGCCTGGTCTACAGAGTGAGTTCCAGGACAGCCAGGGCCACACAGAGAAACCCTGGAGAGGGGAGGGGGTAGGATTTATTTTGGCTCATGGTTTGAGAATAAGGCCACCATGGCCAGGAAGGTATGGTAGATTATGGTGGCAAAAGGATATGGTTGAAATTCCCCACATCCAGGCAAATCAGGACCAGGGATGTGGGGGGAGGATGGGGGAGTGACCAACCTCAGTTTGATTTCTTCTTTTTCCCTTTTAATTCACAGGGAGACCCCAGGCCTTGGGGTGGTGATGCTCACACTGTGGATACGGCTCCTGTCTCAGGTAATCCTGTCTGGAAAGGCTACAAACACACCCAAAGGCGTACCTCATTAATGCCATAGATCTCTCTCTCTCTCTCTCTCTCTCTCTCTCTCTCTCTCTCTCTCTCTCTTTCTCAATTTTAGCTAATGGTGTAGCTGGGTAGGAGAAGACATATTGAGTAAGCACAAGGCTATGGGTTCAATTTCCGGCCTCTTGATTTCTCGCTCACATATTCCCCCTCCCCCACTATGTCACAATCGCTAAAATTAAGTTAAAATTCAAAGTTCCTGGGAACGAAGGTGTGGGCTCCACAGCCTGATCTCCATGTCTCTTGTTTGTCAGGACAGACAGCGGAGTACAGCCGCCCGCCCCAAGGAAACACCCACAGCTGCTCCTAGTGAAGATGTGGGCACTGGCTTGGAGCCAGGGCAGCGCCACAGGAAGGTTTTCCTTCCGAAGGGCGGGATGGCTAGGGTGAGCCTGCAGTCTGTGCTAGGTGGCACTCTGGCTCCACTGGACGGGAAGTGGGCTGCTGGACCATTCTCCTGTGACAAAGCGTCTATTAGGGCCTTTCTGTTCCCATGGGAACTTAGAAAATACTTGGACTTGGCAAAAAATGGTCCCATTGATTCCTTCCCCTTTCTACTAGAAAATGCTGCTTCCCCCATTAATCAATACCTGTGGGTTTTTCCAGATCCCCTTCTCATGAGACAGCGCTTTGTTTTGATTTGTTGGTTTGGGAAGCCAAGGGGCCCAGAACGGTCTTTCCCGATAGCTCATGGTGTGCTCAATTATATGTCTAGTTATTATGTATGCTTTATGGAAGGGAAGACTTTGCTTGCCCCACCTCCAAAGTTCAGAGTCAAAAAGAACGGCAAGTCAGCAAATGTTCATAGCCAGTTTACTCAGGGTGGTCCCAAATTGGGTACAACATAGATGTCCTTCAGTGGGTGGACAAACTGGAGCCCGGCTTATACCTTAGAACATGAACTCAGCAAAGAAAAGGAATGAACTCTGTCGCTGCAACAACCCGGGGAGTCTCCAGAGAGGACGCTGAGAACCTCCAAGCCTTGCTGCATCAACCATGAAACATTGGTGGAAAAACAAACACCAGAGAGGTGGAGAGACCAGAGGTTGCCATGGAATGTGGGGGTACAGTGAAAGTGGGGAGGCTATGAAGGATAGTTAGTGGGGTCCCCCTGGAGAGGAATGGCCTGTAGCAGAATGGTACTAACAGTATTGATGTTGGTAACTGGTGTTTCGGTTTGGATATGAAGATCCCTCCCCCAAAAGACTCACGTGTTGATGGCTTGGCATCTGGTTGGTGGTGCCATAGAGAGATGATTGGATGGTGAGAGCTCCAATCTATTATTATATTATTATTTGTGTCTTTCACATCATGCCTTCTGATTCCACCCAAAAGAAAATAAAACAAGTTAAAATTTAAGAGAAAAGAAAGAAAAAAAGGAAGAAGGAAAAAAACCTCGCCATGGAAGCTGCAGTGTGACACAGTGAGTCTTGCAGTAAATCCCTTTGTCCATACATCTATCTTTACACACGGGTGTTTATTGCAAGGAATCATTGGTCTGATTTGAGGCCCCTGGGCTCTGCTGCACCATCATCACTGGGCCTCACTGGGACTCTTCCTGGACTCACATTGTTGCTGCCCTGTGTCTTGGAGATCCTGCAGCCCTGGGTCCACAGGACTGACACCCCACACCCACCATGCCCCATACTCCAGAAGATCACAGATGGGGTGAATGTTGGGGTGGGCCAGCACATAACCCTGGTTCTGGGTCTGGGTGGCCATAGGGCTGGTCGTCCCTCAGCTCTTCCGTCTTTGCCACCAGGGTGGAGAGCTCCAATCTTCTTGACTAATGACTGCTTCCTAAGTGAAGGGACTGCTGAGAGGTAGAGCCTAGGTGGGTGGAGTAAAGAGGGCTTACCCTGTGACCTATGGCCTGTGGCATATGCCCTGTGACTGAGTTTCATTTCTGTTGCTGGGATAAAGAGCCACTTAGCGGATAGAGGTTTATTTTTGCTCACAAACTGTGTGTGTGTGTGTGTGTGTGTGTGTGTGTGTGTGTGTGCGTGCGCGTGCCGATTTCTGCTGCCATGATGCTCATTCAGCCTCCCACCAATCCCAAACCACGAACCATGGAGCCCACCGATGCCTGGAAAACTGAGCCGAAATCAACCTGTCGCCCTTTAGGTCATTCTTCACGGGTATTTGTTGCAGTCATGGATAAGGACCAGACACACCTGGTTAGAACATTGTCTGCAGTTCTGTTAAAATTTGACTACCACACCCAGCGGGGAGCAGGGACTTATGAGCCCATCCCTCCTCTGAAGACTGCCAATCTGTATGCTCTCAAAATTCAGCTGTTTTATTTTATTTATTTATCTATCTCTGGCTATTTGAGACAGAGTCTCTCTATGTAGCCCTGGCTGTCCTGGAAGTTACTATGTAGACCAGACTGGCCTTTAACTCACAGGGATTTGCCTTCCTCTGCCTCCTGAGTGCTGGGATTAAAGACGTGCACCACCACAGCTGGCTGTAGCTACTATTTTGAGAAGCCACCCAACTTGAAAGGGGTATTGTCTGAATTTCAGGTCATTCATGAGGTGTCTCAGGCATCTCCACCCCCCCCCCAAGCCCCTCATGAAGTCTCTAGGCATCTGGGAGCATCTGCACATGCAGGCCAGACGTCTGACTCAGCCGTCCCCTGGAGGACTCTTCTCTGCTGGCATTTAACGAATGCTTCCCTAAGGAGTATTCATTAGGAGCTCAGAGAGTCTGCCAGGGAGGTAAAAACAGTGACAGTTATAGCGAGCTAAGCAAATGGCATGTAAACATTATTCTCCTGCTAAATTAAACCAAGTCCAGGGCGGGAACAGAGTCGAGGTGGTAGGATGTGAGAACATACATCCCAGACTGCCCAAAGGGAAGATGCTCTGAGAAGCTGTGGCAGCCACTCCCCGAGGTGGCAGTCTCACTGAGGGGCTCTCCTGGAACTTGGGGGTATTCCTACCACACACACCCACTCTCGGACCTCTTCTTTGGGGTCTCATCTTTGCTGGCCCTGTTCTGTGTGCTCTTGTCAGAGGTGGCTCTCTCCATCTGCTTATGCAGGCACAGCGTGGCTTCCGACGTCTCTTTAAATGAGTATCAATAGAGAAATCCAACCTGGCCCTGGGGACAGCGGTTCCCGACACTGTTCGATGTTTCTATCTTTAGCTCAGCTGTCTTTTTCCTTGGCTCCTCACTCTCTCCCACCATGCCAAGCTTATTCCCGGGAAATCTGTCCTTGCTTGTGCCCATGAACCTCAGGCCAGGAGCCACCACTGTGCTGAGGTCCTCACCTGAGCTTCACCTCAGCCAGGGCTGTTGTCCTGGAAGCCAAAGCCAACTTAGCCACAGGAGCGAGGCCAGTGCCTCTCACCCCAGCCCCTGGCCTATCTCCAGTTGGGGTGACACGGCAGACAGCGGTGATAGCAAAGACCAGGAAATGTTGAACTACTCAGCCTGTCAACCTCTGAGAATACGAAGGCTTCACAGAAGAGGTCAGACCAGAGCAGTTGGCTGACCTGCACATCTACAGTTGTTCCTATGTAATTGGTGCCGTCCATTGTCCAGCCCGGGTGGCCTAATGGTAAGAGAAGAGCAGTCCTCCTGAGGGCACGGAGTGTCAGCTGTCTGGGCCACCTGTTCTCAGCTTACCACAGGAAGGGTGCCCAGCTGGAGTCGTGCCTCCAAGACTGCCATGGGTGCCACCCTCCTGTCCCAAGCTGAGAACCTTCTTGGCACCACCAGGAAGGTGCTGGCACAAGGTTAGGAGAACCCCTGCTTGTCCTTTGCTCAGTGTGGCATATTCAGCTTCAAGGGGATGTCACACAGTCCCTGGGTGGCTCCTGGTTCTCCTCTGCCCCTCACTGTCACCCCCGGGACAGGGCTCTGCAAACTCTACTGTAATAGAGACATGTTGCTCACTGTTATGCAGCCCAGCACCAGGGAAGCAGCAGGTCACAGGCTCTTGTGAGTGTTCCGGGTCTATCGACTGTTCTAGGGCTGGGCTGGCTTGAGAGTTGCTGCCAACAGGTCTGCTTTGAACCTCAGCTGTTCTCACTCATTGCCCCCAGAAAGCCCAGTGTCTCTGACACGCTTTCCATACAGAATTCAGGTTTGGAAGAGCAGGCCCACAAGGGGCTGGTGGTTCTTCTAGCCAGCCCCCAGTACTGTGGCTGGGGCCAGGGAGCAAAGACCTTCCTTCCTCCCCAGCTGCTGTCCCCTCCAGGACAGAATAGGACCAAAGTGACAGACATCATCATACTGGCCTATGTCCTCTGAGGCTTGCCAATGTTCGCCTGCCCTGTTCCCACCTGGGATGTCTCAGCAACAAATTCTCTCTCTCTCTCTCTTTTTTTTTTTTAGATTTTATTTATTTATTATGTACATAATGTTCTGCTTGCATGTTTGCCTGCATGCCAGAAGAGGGCACCAGATCTCATTACAGATGGTTTTGAGCCCCCATGTGGTTGCTGGGAATTGAACTCAGGGCCTCTAGAAGAACAGCCAGTGCTCTTAACCTCTGAGCCATCTCTCCAGCCCCCAGCAACAAATTCTTTATGCCATTCTAGCTTTGCCTGGTGCTCAGAGCCGATCCTGCCCATCCCCCACCAGGCTTTGTGAACATCCTGCCCAGGTTCCACAGAGGCTTTGTGTCCATGCCCTCAACCTAAGCAGACAGTGAAGACCATTTCTAGAGTCTCCAGGGAAGGCAGATGTGCCATCTCTCAGCGCACGGACAAAAGGAAATTCTTGTCGAAGACCCTGGGGTGGGGTAGGATGGTTCAGTGGTTCAGGACACTTGCTGCCTCTTCTATTTGGTTTCTGATGCAATGATAAACACCAGAGTCCAAACTGAACTTGGGGAGGAAATGGGGATTTGGCTTATAGATCAGAGTCCAGGGAAGTCAGGACAGGAGCTCAAGGCAGGAACCTGAAGGGAGGGGCTGAAGCGGAGACTCCTTGCTTACTGGCTTGCTCAGCCTGTTTCTTCCTCTTCCTTCTTTATTGTATATCTAGCGTTCTGTCTGCATGCATGCCTGCAGGTCAGAAGAGGGCACCAGATCTTATTACTGATGGTTGTGAGTCACCATGTGGTTGCTGGGAATTGAACTCAGGACTTCTGGAAGAGCAGCCAGTGCTCTTACCCTCTGAACCATCTCTCCTGTCCTCACCCTACTTCTTTATACACTCTAGGATCCCCTGTTCAGGGATGGCATCCCTCACAGTGGGCTTGGCCTTCCCCCATCAACCATTTATCAAGACAACATCCCACAGACTTGCCGACTGACCAATCTCAAGAAGACAATTCCCCACTTGAGGTTCCCTCTTCCAGGTGACTCTAGTTTGGGTCTGGTTGACAAAAACTAACTAGCATACTATTCTCCCAGAGGCCTTGAGTTAGGTTCCCGGCACCCACTTTGGATGGCTCACCGCCACCTGTGACTGCAGATCCAGGGGATCTGATGCTCTCTTCTGACATCTATGGGCACCCTGCAGTAGCGTGCGTGTACCCCCCCCATAATTAAAAAATAATAAAATGATTTTTTAAAGAAAATGCATCCGGTTGCTGAGTGTGGGGATACATGCTGTAATCCCAGCTTCTCAGAAGTGAGAGACTAGGAGATTGCAAAGTTCAAGGCAGTTGTCCTAGTCAGGGCTACAGATGCTGTGATTAAACACCATGACCAAAATCAGCTTGCGGAGGAAAGGGTCTGTTTCACTCACAGTTCTATATAACAGTTCATCATCAAAAGCAGTCAGGGCAGGAACCAGGGGCAGGAGGTAATGCAGAGGCCATGGAGGGGAGCTGTTTACTGGCTTGCTCATCATGGCTTGCTCAGCCTGTTTTCCTGTAGGACCACCAGTCCAGGGGTGGCCCCACCCACAATGGGCTGGGTCCTCCCCCATCAATCACTATGGCCCCACCCAGAATGGGCTGGGACCTCCCGCATCAATCGCTAAGAAAATAAATACCCTACCGCTGCATCTTATGGAGGCATTTTCTCAATTGAGGTTCCCTCCTTTCTGATGACTCTAGTTTGTGTTAAGTTGACATAAAACTAGCCAGCACAGCAATGCATCAAAATCCTGTCTCTAAGTAAAAACAAAAAAGATCTCTCTGTACTCAGTGGTAGATAGATTGCTTGCTTAGCATGCACAGGACCTTAGGTTCAAACTGCAGACTAAACAAAGAAAAATTTCACAAAGACGATTCCTAAGATTGGGGTGAGGGGCTTGGTGGTAGACTTTGCCTAGCATGTTTGTAACTCATGGTATACTCTCAGTTCTGCAAAATGAATACAGTTTTTAAAAGAACACATATTCGAGTGGGTGTGGTGGCTCATACCTGTAATCCTGGCCCTCGGGAGGCCGGTGAAAGAGGACTGTCAGAAGTTCAAGGCCAGGCTGGCCTCCAGAGTAGGACTTTGCCTCAAACACCAAAAGCAGCAGACTTTTCCAAGAGAAACAAAGAGAATGGCTGAGCAGGGCTAGGAGCAGCCGCATTTGTTGCTTTTCTGTCGCTGTAATAAATCCATAGTCAAGGTAACTCACAAAAGGAAAGTTTATCTGAGCTCATGGTTCCAGAAGAACTAGGGACACAGCAGCAGGCAGCTGTCACGACAACAGGAACAAGAAGCTAAAAGCTCACATCTTGAACCATAAGCCCAAAACAGAGGGAACGAACAGGAAATAGGGAAATATATAATCACTCAAAGCCTATGCCCAGTGATGTTCTTCCTCCAGCAAGGCACTACCCTCATGAAGGTTCCACAGTCTTCCCAGACAGTTCCCAGACAGTGCCACCAATGAGGGACCAAGGATTCAGATATCTGAGCCTGTGGGGGATATTCTCATTCAAACCACCACAAGTGAGGCTGAAGCTGAAGGTGAACCCATCCATAGCCCAAGTACCTTGTCCACAGTGCAGATGTAAGGGACATTCTTGCAGCTGGCAGCAGGGGGCAGTTCCTCTTCTCGTGGCAAAGAAATACTCATAAAGATCTGCAGACTAAAATGCCCAGGAACTCCCAAAATGGAGGATGACACATTACACAAAAATTAACAAAATTTGGAAACTAAACAAAGCCAAACAGGTAATCTACCTGCAAATCTACAAATCTCCTCTTAACTCTCCACTGAAGGCCCGCCCCATAGCACACATAAACCCAATAACACTAGTTCTAAAACCCGGCTGATGAGTTCACTGCTGGCAGGGCTTAGAGCAGGCCTCAAAAAAACAGTTTTGACCCAAATGTCATTCTTTTAAAGGAAGAACGAGAAGAAATGAACCCAGCACTGACTTGAAAGATTAGAAAATATTGTTTAAATGAAACGAGAAGGAAGGAATCAATAACGATAAAAGCTGAAGTCCCCGTTGAGAACAGAAAGGGCGGAGCTAACTTGTCGCTTAGATAAGCAAAGGTCAAACAAAACTTTAAAAAGAGGGGAAAAATCAGTACTGAGACAAGAAAATGCTTATCTCTAAAGCAAACATTAAATTTTAAATTAGGATGAAATGTTGTTTTCTGGGAAAAACAAAACAAAACAAAACTGACTTTGGAGCATTGTGGGAAAACTAAATGGATCCTTTACAGATAATAAACCAAGAAGGTTTGGAAGAGTCCTTTCCCTTCCCCCTCCCCACCGCAATACCACCTGACCAGACAGCGTACCAGGGAAGTCTACCAGCTGTGAAGCCCAGAGCCCAGGAAGAGCAGGAAGACAGACAGCTGCCTCTTATGGCAGCACTGTGGCATCAATCCGAACCCCAGCAAAGATGGCACACCTAAGGAAGTGTCGTCACCAGCACACCTTTCCAGTAGCCAATGAAATGTTAGCAGACTGTCCATGGCAACAGTAAGGATGACTCCGGTCACAGAATGAGGTGCATCACAAAAAAACTCAGAAAGCTTGGCCCGGTCACCCCTCCTAGCAACAGATGTGAGAAGAAAACCCTCATGATTGTCACTGGGGTTTGACTGTGCCCCCAAAGCCCATTTTTGGAATTTAATCCCTAGTGCAGTGCCAGGGTGGGCTGAGTGGCTGTATGAGATCCCAAGAGCTCTGCTTACAGAAGGGTTGGCGCTGCAAGGCTGGTCTCTCTCACTCCGACTGGTCTGTTCTGCCACATTTTGGCATCAGAATTTCCAGTTCCCAGAACCACAAGAAATACATCTTGACTGCTTGTGAATTACTTTCCTGTGGAATTCTATCCTAGGGCAACTCTCTTGTTCAGCGTTTCTTCCTGATTCTGTACAGGGCGACATATGCCATCTCTGCATATGTAAATACCAGCCCCAAAGCCTGCTGGCATGTGCCAAAGCAAACCAGTTTAACCCGTGCCAGTATCAGGCCAACGCAACTTAACAAGAGGGGGAAACTGGAGATGTAAGAACTCTTAGTAAGTAGCGAGCACTCACCTAGACCTTCGTGGATCTCTGTCAGCTGCAAGCTCAGGGGTGTTATAACCACCTCACACTGACCGATCTTGTTCAATCCTAACAGCGCCAACACAGAACTCTTCAATACTTTGCCATGAATCCATTAAATAGACCGGGTAATAACTATGCTTCTTCTAGGTCCCAGATAACATGCCTGTTCCACACCATGCCACTCCCCCCTCATTCAGAGACCCTTCCCACAGCCAGATGATGCCCCAAGTCTTCAGACCAAGTGAGGACCATCCCAGAAGCCAAACACATGCCTAGTAAACAGCAACTCATCCTTTCCTAATCAGTTCTGAGCTGGCACATCATAGGGGACAGTATTCCCTGTACTTGGCAGCCCCAGAGACACTGCCCTTCCCAGACTTCTACTATCTAAGCTGGGAACAAGTTCAACCACACTGCGGCTCGGATCGCTGTTTATACTGCGCAGGTCCATGGAGAGCAGGGAGGCTACTCATGGAGCTGAATCCTTGTTCTTACCCAACAAGCTGCTGAGCCAAAGACCTGAGGCAGGAATGGGGGAGGGGGAGAAAGAGGGGAGGTAATACAAACTATCTGTCCTCACATAGGCCACTGGTCCACCGTGTCTCCCGTTACAGGCATCTGGGGACAGCGGAAGCCCATTGGAGGGAAGGGGAGAGATCATGGAGAATGAACCCAGCTGATGGGAGAGGTCGGGGAGCAGGGGTCCTGGGCTGGGCTGCTGACTCGGTGCTGTGACGGTGCAATACACTGTCTAAGTGTCACTCTCTGTACCTTGGGGACAGGGCATCTAGAGATATAATGTGAATGGTCAAACTGACCAAATCCTGCCATAGTAGCGGCAGGACTCTAGAACTGTTGGACAAGAGGTAGGACCAAAAAGCTAGTGTGCTTTGCTTGGACCCTCTACTGAAATCCACTCGGTGCCATGAGCTGGTGCCTTGCAGCCTCGGGAGGAAGGCAGATAAGTGATGGCTTCTGGGGGTGCTTCCTATATTTGGAGCCTGCCACCTTCTGTCCACAACCCTCTCTGAGCAGCTGAGGGTTGTCCTTGATCCCAGAGGATACATGGGGATCCTGAGCCCCACAGACAGGGATGTTGGGGAGTTCATAAACTGGGGTAAGGCTCTGGAAGATTTCTGGAGTGAAGGAAAAGTAGGCAGGCTTAAGCCAGGTCCCCCGCTTCCTGAGCTTTTTTTGGAGACCATGGGTTCGATCTTCCTCAAAGCCAAGGAGCTGGCAGGAGCTGTGTCATGCATTTTTAAATGGCCATTAGTGGAGGGCAGTCTCTAAATGGGTTGTGTGGGCCACAGAGGCTCCAGCAGGCACTGGAGTGGCCATAGGACAGTTATGTTTCAGCCTCCCAGCAGGACTGTGGTGTGCTGCCAAGAAAACACTCCTATTTACCCTGGACCAGCACAGCATGTCCCAAGATGGCATCTCAGGCCAGGCCAACGAAAGCAATATCGGTGGCAAGTGTGGGGAAGGGCCCAGGGCCTCGGATAGGGTTGTGAGCCTAAGGATTTTGTGTTAGTTTTCTTTCTATTGCTGTGAGAAACAGCAGAACCAAAAGTAGCTAGGGGGAGTATTTGATTCCCATCACAGTCTGTCATCAAAGGGAGCCAGGATAGAAACTCAAGTCCGAAACCTGCAGGCAGGAACTGAAGCAGAGTCCAGGGAGGAGCGGGGCTGGACAGGCTTGTTCCCCATGGCTTGCTCTCCCTCTGTAGACCAGGCTGGCCTCAAACTCACAGAGACCTGCCCGCCTCTGCCTCCCCAGTGCTGGGATTAAAGGCGTGTGCCACCACTGCCTGGTTTCATCTAGCCAGGCCCACCTGCCTAGGGGACGGTACAGCTCACGCCAATCAGGACAATCTTTCACAGACATGGCCATAGGCCAGCCTGATTGAAACAATTCTTTAATTGTGTTGCTCTCTTCCCAGGTGATTTGAGGCTATGTTAAGTCCACAATAAAACTAACCAGGAAAAGGACAAAGGCTTAGAGCTCCCATGGACACAGGCTTCTCCTTCAGGGGCTTCCATCCTCCATTGTGGCACACTGGTCCCAAGAGACCCCATGAACACTGGCAAGGCAGTGACTTCTGATACCAGAGTGGACACAGACTCCCAGCTACAGGCCTGCTTTCCTTACTAACAGCCTCTGGCAGCATCAACATTAAAATTGTTTGTTACATTTTAAATGTATTTATTTAGAAGGATGGGATCATGCCACTATGTATAATATTTGTGTGTGTGTGTGTGTGTGTGTGTGTGTGTGTGTGTGTGTGTGTGTAGTCAGAGATAATTGGTTGTTTCCTTCCACAATGTGGGCTCCATGGATAGAACTTGGGTCATTAGCTTTGGTTGCAGTCACCTTTACCCGCTGAGCCATCCTGCTGACCCTAGTGCTACAATTTAAGAGCCTCTGGGTGCCAGGCTTCTCAACACAGGACACCAGTTTACATCAGGCCTAAGCAAAAAAGTCATAACTGCAGAAACCACGTGTCTATCACTGACTCCCACATCGGCTCAAGAAGATGGCCCAGAAGAGGGCCAGCCAAGGTCCCCCAGCCTAGCCCCAGGGTACAGCAAGCAGATGTGCTCAGTCACCAGCTGGATGTCCCATCTCAGTCACCAGAACAGAGCATGGATTGTCCTCTCAGCCCCAGAAACCTACTTGCAGAATTTGTTTCATCCCTAGAAGAAAATCAGACAGCAACTGATGACAGATCACCAACTGAGAAATGAAATACTTTCTTTGGATTTCTTACCCAGATGAGCTGAAGGTGGAGAATGTCTTAAAAACAAAGAGAAGGGCTGGAATCTTCGGGAATGCAAACTTGTACAACAACTCTGGAAATCAGTATAGTAGTTTCTCAGAAAATTGGGAATCAACCTACCTCAGAATCCAGGAATACCACTCTTGGGCATATATCCAAAGGATGTTCAATCATACTACAATGATATTTGTTCAACTATATTCATAGCAGCATTATTTGTAATAACCAGAACCTGGAAGCCACCTAGATGCCCCTCAACCGAAGAATGGATAAAGAAAATGTGTGCTCTTGGTGACTGGAGAGATGGCTCAGAGGTTAAGAACTCTAATTACTCTTCCAGAGGTCCTGAGTTCAATTCCCAGCAACCACATGGTGGCTCACACCATCCATAATGAGATCTGGTGCCCTCTTCTGGCATGAAGGCAGACATGCAATCAGAATGCTATATATGCAATAAATAAACATTAAAAATAAACAAATGTAAAAAAAAAGAAAAAGAAAATGTGGCACATTTACACATTAGAGTACTACTCAGCGGTAAAAGAAAAATGACACCTTGAAATTTGCATGCAAATGGATAGAATTAGAAAACACTATCCTGGGCTGGAGAGATGGCTCAGAGGTTAAGAGCATTGCCTGCTCTACCAAAGGTCCTGAGTTCAATTCCCAGCAACCACATGGTGGCTCACAACCATCTGTAATGAGATCTGGTGCCCTTTTCTAGCCTGCAGTCATACACACAGACAGAACATTGTAGACATAATAAATAAATAAATATTTAAAAAAAAACACTATCCTGAGTGAGATAACCCAGACCCCAAAAGATGAATATGGTATGCACTCACTCATAAGTGGATACTAGACATAAACAAAGGATATTGAGCATATAGTCAATGATCCTAGAGAAGCTAAGTAATAAGGTGAACCCTAAGAAAAACATATATAAATACACCTGGAAAGTTGAAATAGACAAGGTTATCTGACAAAATTGGGAACATCGGGGTAGGGAAAGAAGGGAGGGTGGAAGGGGAAGAGAAGTGGAGGGGCAAGGAGAACTTGCGGGCATGGAATAGTTGAGATGGAGGAAGGACAGAAATGAGAGCAAGAAAAGAGCTATCTAGATTGAGGAAACCATTATGGTGCTAGCAAGAAACTTGGTTCTAAAGAATTTACCAGGAATCCACAAGGATGACCTCAGCTAAGACCCTAAGCAATGGTGGAGAGGGTGTCTGAACTGGCCTTGCCCTGTAGTCAAATTGATGACTATCTTAAATATCACCATAGACCCTTCATCCAGCAACTGATGGAAACAGAGGCAGAGACCTGCTTCAGAGCACTGGGCTGAGCTCCCAAAGTCCAGCTAAAGAGTGGGAGGAATGAGAATATGAGCATAGGGGTCAAAACCATGATGGGAACACCCACTGAAACAGTCTACCTGAGCTAATGGGAGCTCACTGACCCCAGCCAGACTGGGAAGGAACAAACATAGGATCAAACTAGGCCCTCTAACTGCTGAGAAGTCAAGAACAATGGCACTGGGTTTTGATCCTACTGCACGTACTGGCTTTGTGGGAGCCCAGTCTGTTTGGATGCTCACCTTACTAGACCTGGAAGGAGGTGGGAGGTCCTTGGACTTCCCACAGGGCAGGGAACCCTGACTGCTCTTCGGGCTGATGAGGGAGGGGGAGTTGATTGGGAGAGGGGGAGGGAAATGGGAGGCGGTGGCGGGGAGGAGGCAGAAATCTTAAATAAATAAATAAATAAATAAATAAATAAATAAATAAATAAAACTAGGCCCTCTGAAAGTGGCTGACAGTTGCATGGCTGGGGCAGACTGAGGGACCACTGCCAGTGGCACCAGGATTTATCCCTACTGCTTGTACTGGCTTTTTGGGAACCTATTCTCTTTGGATGGATACCTTGTTCAGCCTAGATGTAGTAGAGAGGGCCTTGGACCTTCCCCAAAGCAATGTGACTTGCCCTTTCTGAGGAGTGGATGGGGGTGGGGGTGGGGTAAGTGGAGGGAATGGGAGGAGGGGAGGGAGTGGGAACTTGGGTTGATATGTATAATGAAAAAGTTTGTTTTCTTTCTTTTTCTTTTTCTTTCTTTTCTTTTCTTTTTTTTTTTTTTTTTTAAAGAGGGGATGAAGAGCTGGCTCAGCATCTGAGAGCACTGGCTGCTCTTGCAGAGGGCCTGGGTTTGATTAGCAGCCACTTGGCAGCCAACACCATTTGGATTTCCAGTTCCAGGGGATCTGATGCCCTCTTCTGGCTCCAGTGGGCTCTGTGCACGCATAGGGCACATACATACATGCGGGCAAAGCACTCGTAAATGTAAAATCATTCCTTAAAAATCCAGAGGAAGTAATAACAGGCTATGGTTATTCACACAGCTACACACTCCTTTTAAAACCAGAATAGAGGCTTTTTCTGAAAACCGAAATTGAGTTTTTACCATAGGAACTGCAGAACTGGTTCGTTCACACTGAAGGAACTTTGGGTGGAAACATTGAGATCAAAAGCAGAACAAGTATGGGGTGGCCCCCAACTATAAACTGACTGCTTTGCAAATAAAAGGACCTGAGTTAGATCCCCAGAACTCCCATTTTAAAAATGCAAAGCACCTGGGAGTCAGAGACAAGCACAGGACCGAGTTCATCAGCAAGGGATAAGGGGCGTGGCTAGGTGGATCTGGGGGCGTGGCTCAGTGGTAACCACTTAGCTTAGCATATACAAGGCCTTGGGATCCATTCTAAGCACCTCAGTGCCTAAAAGTCAGCTGCAGGGTCCCACATCTGAAGTCCAGGCACCCTGGAAGCTCACAGTTATTCTGAAGCAATCTGAGTGGCAGAAGCAAGAGAGACCCAGAATCAATGAGGTGGAAGGAGATACCAACTCCCCAAAGTTTACCTCTGACCTCCACACGTGTGCCATGGCATGCACGTGACCCACACCCAATGATAATAAAGAAAATCAAACAATTCTTGAAAAGCAAAGGGAAGAATAAATAAGATGGATTTCATTTGAATGAAACACCAATCTCAAAGACAATGTAAAGAAGGAAACCAAGCTATGTGTGTGGCTTTTACATGCATCCGTGGGAGCAAAATTAGTTCATCCAAGCTACAGAGTGTGCATGAGCCACCAGAAACAGCCGACGGCATGGGGAAGAGAAGGAACAGTCTGAACCATTCAGAAAACGGGCCCCAGGGGTGACTCCACGACCTGGCCTGGACAATGACTAGGTAGGGATGGGTAAGCCAAAGCTACTTGTCACCCCTTGCTCCATCCCAGTGCACTCGAGCCATGGCGAGTTCACCACTAATCTGTGTGCCAACCCATGGCAATGCTGAATCTTTCAAAAGAGCATGCTTATTTGAGAGGGACCCAAGATGAAGCAGGTGGTCTGAGGATGGGAACAGGAAAATGGAGGGCAAGGCTCTGAACACGTGACTCTCTTTGGGACGCATACTCAGAACATGGTGGCATCACGGTAATTACTGTACTCTAACAATGCAATCCATTGTCTGCCATCTATTGGGTCCAAGTGAAGGGTCAGTGGCTTCAACAGTCACTGAAAAGTAACTCCCCCCGACCCCCACATGAAGGCATTGCCCGCAACAGAGTTGGTAAAGTAATGGCACATAGCTCACCTGTGTGACTGCCAACTTTGACGTTTTCTCCCACATTGACTGATTGGCTGATGAACACGTGTATATCTGGAGGTCAAAGGACAATGGAGAGCAGTCGATCCCCACCTTTCATCATATGGGTGCTAGGGATCGAACTCAGATCCTCAGGCTTGGCAGCAAGCGCCTTTGTTGTCTGAGCCATCTCACTAGCCCCAAAGCTGGTGATTTCAAATACCAATGAAAAGCAAGAAATGGAAAACCAGTAGGTTCATGGGTTTAGTCATGTGTCTCTTTAGTTTCGAGATGGGCAATGATGTCATTCTGATGTGGGTGGCAAATTCGGAAATACAGGGCCCCTGGGGGCTCCTCCTGATATCTCACAGCAGGCGCCTTCCACAGGTGCCTCCCCTTCTCCCTTCTCCCTTCCCCCCTCTCTCCTTGCCTCTGCTGCACTGGCTGTGTGCTCTGGGCCACACACGGAGGACCTGACCCTGTCTTCCAGCTGGCTTCTAGCAATGGGAGCCCAGCAGGACACAACCTTGTTTGTATATTGCAGAGGACAACCATTGGCTTGAGCTAGCCTAGTGGACAGGTGGATCTGACCAGTGAATTACAGCCATATGGGACTCTGCTAGGAGGAAGTGACCCATTTTAAAACGTCTGTTGGAAAGAAGCCTAATAGAAATGGAGACCCAGGAAAAGCTGAAAAGCAGCCCTGAGCACAGGTGTGAATGGTGGGTGTGTTCATGTGTGCGCGAATGGTCTGGCCCAGGGGACACATTAGGCAAAGGAAAGCTCTTGTCTCACAGCAGAGCCGAGGCCGGGCAACAGCATGGTGACCCCAGAAATGTCCCTGGATATCTGGACTTCCTCTCTGGGGTCCTTGGTCATGGTGGGCATCTGTCTAGCGCCGAGCTGCTGCTCTCAGATTTGTACAGGATGGTTTCCAAAGCCTGCTTCCTAACAGGGTTTTCTTCTAAGGCAGACAGGATTCTCTCGTTCTGAGATGTGCACTCACGTGTACCTGTGGCTGTGTTCCTGCGTGTGCTGTTTGTGTGTGGGTGATCCATGTGTGCTTGGGGGCATGTACATGTGTGGGGCTTCCCCGAGTTCCGGATGGAGGCTGAGCTAGTACCACTGCACTGACGCTGCCCTGGAAGGACATATCCCACAGCAAAGGACGCGTGTCCCGGGCTGTTCCCGCAAAGCAGGACAGCGCAATTCTTGCGGTGCGGTTTATTTTTGGAAGACAGACAATACAGAACTGGAGCAGCCTTTGGTTTGTTCTCACAAGGCCTTTGCCCTGCCCCCTTCTTTGCCTTTGGTTTTCTGAGATGGGGTCTCACATAGCTTGTGCTGGCACTGGGCTCTTTACCCCACTACCTCAGCCTCCGAATTACTAGGATGATCTGTGTGGAATGCTATGCCTGCTTTATGTGGTGCTGGGGTGGAACCCAGTGTTTCGTGAATGCTAAGCTACACTTCACCAGCGGAGCTACAGACCCAGCCAATTTCCCTTTTAATGGAGAAGTGGATCTTTGTTATCATCAAAGAAAGAAGGTAGCTTTTTATCAAAGTAGTTCAGGATATAGGCCTGCTGACTTTGAAAACCATTCATTCCTCAGCGGCTTTGAACTTTGAGAAAAGATTTATCTTTATGTGTATGAATGCTTTGTCTGCATGTATGTCTCTGTAACACATGTATTCTTGGTCCCCAAGGAGGCAGAAGAGGGCGCTGGATTCTCTGGGAGTTTTAGATGGTTGTGGGGTGCCACGTGGGTTCTGGGCATCAAGCCTGGGTCTCCTCTGGAGGACCCGCAAGAGCTCTTAACTGCGGAGCCATCTCTGCAGCCTCCTCAATGGCTTTTATGTATATAGTGTTTTGCCTGCATGTATGCCTGCACACCACAAGAGGGCACCAGATCTCATTATATATGGTTGTGAGCCACCATGTGGGTGCTGGGAACTGAACTCAAGATCTCTGGAAGAGCAGCCAGTGCTCTTAACCCCTGAGCCATCTCTCCAGTGCCTCAATGGCTTTTAAAACCCAATGTGGAGGCTTGAGCCCCTCAGCATTTCACAGGCCAGCTGAGTTCCCTTTCTACTGCCCAGAGTAGAAATCCTGGGCTCTGGGGCCCTGGGACAGTGCTGCTAGCTGAAGGGAGAAGGCAGGGCACGAGGGGTTGGAGAAGGTGGCTCCAAGGAACAGGAAGCATGTGAGAGTTGTCTCCTCCTGGAAATCTATGCAGACCAGAAAGAAAGAGGCAGAGAGTCACTTTCTCATGTATTGTGGACATTTTATCCCTCGTTCACAACAATGTAATAAACAAATATGATACCTATGCATTTTGCCTAGAAAGTCCCACCAAGCAGGCGTGCCACACTGCCTGGGTGACCTTCCACGTGCTGCGGACAGGGAGAGCTTTGCATAGCGGTCAACACAGCCGGGCAGTAGATCCACGCCTGGGAAGCATAAGTCAGCTCCCAGACCTGGACGTCTTCCTAGAGCATGGACCGCTGTCCTTACCACAGAAAGCTTGTGAAGAGCAAACTTGTAAAAAGAAGTGTACAAAAGGACACATCCATATAACACAGTTGCACCCTGTAGACAAAGCATCCCTTTGAGATTGCCCACAGTCAGAGACGGCAATGGGGAAGAGGAAAAGAAGCTCAGATGTCCGCCCACCCTCACAGCACGCGATCAGAAGAGTTCGTGGTTTGCGTGGCTCCAGAAAGAGCCGGTCCTGTAGTTAGAGGACTCGCTGGTACAGACGCCGCCGGGAGGGGCAGGCCTTGAGGCAAGTTCCGTTTGATTGTCACAATGTTGCTACTCTGAGACAATACATACAAGCAGAGCAGTGCAGCTCTTCTTTGAATCAAGTAACTCCAGTTTAATAGAATACAATGTAGTGCATGTCCGGGCCTCATTCACAGTCTGCCTCTCTCCCAACACCTTTGCAACAGAAGGGACCCAACAAGCTAGGGAGAAAAGAAAACTCCAGACCTGTCAGAACAGAGTTCACAGTTTTGCAGGTCTGTGAAGAGATGATACCACCGTCTCCAGTGGCTGCTCTCAGTGGTTTACTTCTGGAGTGGTTTGTAAGAATGCCACTGTTCCCCTGAATCAACTGATTTCAAATGCCTGTAATAAACTCCGATCCATATGTCCACCCTATCAGTCAAGTTGCTCACCCAAAGCCTGAACTTGCATTTTCAAATCCTGGCCCCTGTAGGCAGGGGTCTGGGGCCTGAGTGTCAGCACCCAACGGACAGCCCCGTGGCAAGACTCTGGGACAAGGCCTAAGGCAGGGCAGGGATACCCTCACCCAGGCCCAGGTGCCTTTGGTGTGGGGCTGGCCTATAGGCCAAAGATGTGTATAGAGAGAAGGCAGGAGGCATCTCAGGTGCGCCATTCTAACCCTGAGCCTCATGACACTGCAGAGGGCTAGAAGTCACACCAAATGGCTAGCACTAAGCGTCACATGCATCTAGCTAGTGGTGGGGTCTGTGTGTGGGACAAACAGCTGAGGTGCAAGTCATCAGGGCTAGAAAGGCTACTTTTGGCTTGTCCTATAAGGTCTCAGGCAGAGACAGGGCAACATGCAGGAAGAACCACTTACTCCATCCTGAACCTGATACAAAGTAGTCCTGGTGGGCATGGATGGTCTCCTGACCTCTCTTGCACTGCATATGAATGTAACCCACTGCAGGGTCTAACCCTGACTTTTCCTGATGGCGTAAAGGCAGGACTTGAGAAGAGACAGAAAAGATTCTCAGGGCAAGGTGCACAAAAACGGGGAGAGGGGAGTCAAGGCATCGTGGAGACACCTTTCTACAAGAAAGAGTTGTTACATTGTTGTGGTGTTATCTAGCAGCCTGCAGAGTCAGAGCTCATCAGACCGTTTCCAAGGAAAGGGCCTTACAGCATCGCAAATGTGACTCATGGATGCAGTCACCAAACACCCACAGATAGCAAGTGGCTTCTTTCTCTGGGTTAAAGGTCTCATCAAGAGGAGTGTCCCTGATCTCTGAACTGCCCACATGCTGACCATTCAGCCTCCCTAACTTATTGTCCCTGCTTCTTGCAGGACGGCCACCAATGAGGATGCTAACACAAAGCCCTCAGAGGGAGCAGCCAAGTCCCTGGATGCTCTGTGTGGATAATCTCCGGGTGGGTACCATGAAACACAACTGGCAGTCAGGAGAATGGCGGCCACAGTTGTAGCTCAGGACAGCTTCAGAGAGGCCTACATGAGGTACATGGTGTAGCCAGGGACCAGGGGTGAGAGACCACCTGAACAGAGGAAAGGTTTATCAGGGAGCTGGCAGGTGCCCTCATGTATCTGGCTCTTGAGCCTGAGTGGTAAGGAGTCCACATCCCAGTCTGAGCTGACGTTGTGGGGTCCCCTCCGCTGGGGAAGCTGAAGTAGGGCCAGTCTAGCAGTCCAGGCCCTTCCTCCCAAGGCCACCAAGCCCTCTAGTTCCAGAATGCCTCTGGCTCCTGAGCCTACTGCTTCTAGCAGGGGCTCCCTAAAGTCTAGCAAGCTGCTACAGCAGCACCTTCAATCTGGATCCAGGCATGACATCAGCCATGCCTGTAGCAGGCATGTGAAGCAGGGTGTGAAGGAAGAAGAGAAGAGCATTATTCTGGGATTTATTAATTTAATAGAAAAATCAAAGAGGCTCTCCTCCCCGTATCCTTCTGAAGCAGATGAAAAGCAAAATCCGACCCCACCAAAACCAAAAAAAAAAAAAACCAAAACCACCCACACCCACATTCCTAGTGTAGTTTGTATTGCTCTCAGAAGCGCTGCATTCGAGATAAGCAGGGGGAGGCCTAGGAGAGCAAAGCCTGCAGCCTGGACTCCTCGGGCCATTCACAAACTGATTTCAAGGCTCAGGGCTTCTGAGGAAGTCAGAGGCATTAGCAAAATGGTGAAGGCTCTGAGCTCTCTTTATCCGGGGCCAGGTGCATGCATGGCAGGCCCACTGGCCTGTTTCCTTCGCATTTGTGAGGTGATGGTGGGTGGGGGAAGGACAGAGACCTCAAGCAGGCAGAAAGGCAGAAGAAAAACCCCATCAGAAAGGAAGCTGGCCCTCAGGAGTGCCCAAGATGGCTCAAGAGCTGGCAGAGGCCAGGGCAGGCAAGCCTTCACCTGGAGGGAGAGAATCAGTGTCTTGGTTTGCTTGACTTAACCCTTCACCCTTACAAGCAGTCGTGATTGTTGCCGCCGCCCAGGAGCGAGAGGAGCAGTCCACAGCCACTCTGTTGTGCACGGATCGCAGAGGCCAGGAGCATCTTCTGTAAAGTGGACAAGCTGCCATGCGGAGTCAGGCCCGGGCTACTGTCAGGCTTCTCCAGGTCTCCTTCTTCCGGTGTGCCCTATTAATCTTCTCTGCCTTCACTCTGAACTCTGGCTGCAGTATGCCAGAAAGAATACCCGGTTTTTCCTTGTTAGAAAACGTGAAATGACTGTAAAGGGACTATGGAAGGTTCCAGACAGAAGGTAAAAGTATATGACGCTGTTTCCCGAGGACCTAGATCTCCCAGAAACCAGGCAGGCCTTCTGCGCTGAGTAAGGAGGGAAATGTGCCTCCAGGGCCAGCCCACTGGACCCTGGCAAGGCACCAAGTGCAGGCAGAGGACCCCTGTTGTCTGCCAGGACAGCTTCTGTCACTGAAGTGGTATTGGGCAACGGTGGATGTGGATGGCAGCCATGACACTTTCCTGGGCAGAGGCAAGAGAGGATGAGGGCAGGGAGAAGCTGCGAGCCAGCCACAGACTAATTTGTAAAAATAAATTCTAATTCTAACAAGCACTAAAGGTGTCTGATTGAGAACAAGGAGGCCTGATGGTGACACCACCTGCTGAAGAGTGTCCCAGGGGAGTCCCACAGGCAGGAGCCCCCAGACACCACAACTTGGAGGTGTGGGGCCCAGGTGCAGGACTTCAGCCTGCTGGCTACAGAGGACGAGGGGGCCATGGACCTGTATGGAGGTGCTGTATGAACTCAGGGATTCCACATTCTGCAGAGTTCTTGGGCGTTCACTTTAAAAAGAGACATAAGGTGCTTAAAACACAGCCTCCAGAGAGGCAGTGCCAACGGTGCTGCAGAGGACGGAGGGGTGGTCTTCAGCCCCTGGGCAGAGCAGGGACAAAGGGGCCAGATCTACATTCAGTGTGTGCTTATCTCTAAGACTTCCTCCCCCTGGCTAGAAGCAGAGGTGCTAAGCAGGGCAGGACAAATGAGCTCTGTAGGAGAAGGATCCAGCTGACCTGCCCCCCAATGAGGACAGCGGCACCCATGAAGAGCCAGTGTTCTGGGGTGCAGGGCACAAGGTGGGGGCCAGGTTAAGTTCCCAAAATAACAAATAAGAAACAAAAGCCTCATTCTAAGTTTAAGAAGGGAGAGCAGCCAAGGCCGCCTCTTGGAGGCAAAGTTCTGGGGGAGCCCCACAGCCCCACCACCTTCCCCAAGCCCGCCTCTGTCCCCGCAGAGGGCCGATGGGACCCTGGGTGCTGGCTGATCATCTTCACCTGGCAGCTGAGTTCTTTGCTCTTGGCTCAAGTTTTGTTAATATTAGTCACCAGTTAATAAGAAAAATAGTCTCTAAGTGTCTCTTTCCCTCGTTCTCGTGTGTTCTGTTTTTAATTGAGTTAATTGGATACCGCGTCAGGTTATAGGTGTTCAATCACAGCATTAATTATTCCTTTTTCTTAAGCTCTTGGTTGCCATAGCTGGAGCCTTTTTCTATCTCGGTCACTCCTATCAGTCTTCGGACTCCGAAGGAAGCTTTAAAGACAAGAGAGAGAAGGTTAGAGGCTAGCCTCATGAGGGCACCCTTGCTGGTCTTGCCATTCCCCACCCCTAATCCCTTCCTCTCAGTGTGCAGCCGCTCTAGAACAGGAAGCCACACTAGAGTGAAAGGAGGGCACAATTTCCACAGCCCAACATGCAGGAGCCTCCCAGGGTCACCATGATAAGCCATCAGCCCTGGGTGGTGGCCCAGTGACCCCAGCATGGGAGCTGGCATATCTGTGCTTTTTTTACCTGCTCCTACAAACCCCAAGAATGTCAGGATGAGGAGTGGGGATCCACTGGCAAAGACACCCAGGACAAAGCTGAAGAGGGGGGACAGTAGGATGGTGGCCCAGCACAGGAAGTTCAGGAGGGTCCACGGCCTTCGGGCAGGCTTGATCGGCTCTCCTGGGAATGTGCCCTTCTGCTTGTACATCTCTTGCAGGGCGTCCTGAGAGTGAAGGGGAGAACAGGAAGTTGAGACTGTCAAATGGGACCCTGATGCAGGAGAAAACTCAGCAATAAAAGCCACTGGCCAAGACACAAGCCACAGAATAAAGCAGACAACACCCTGGTACAGGAGGAGCAGGAACCACTTCCTTGGAGGACCTTCAGTCACTAGTATAGAGGACGTGCCATCTGGACCCAGGAGTTAACTAGGAAACGGCCAGTCAAAGCTGCATGTGGTCACAAGTGGCAGATGGCTGGCTGGTTCAGACCCTAACAGTTACCAAAGCCCAGGCAAGGGATAGCAGCATGGACCTGCTTGGGTGCTGGGCCTGGCCACAATCCACACTCACCTCTCATACCATGGCATCCAGGGACCAAACTCAGAACATTTATCTTGCAGGGCAAGCACTTTTGCCCACTGAGCCATCTTGCTGGCTCCACACCATTCCTATATTGTTTTCCTCCTCCTCCTCCTCCTCCTCCTCCTCCTCCTCCTCCTCCTCCTCCTCCTCCTCCTCCTCCTCTTCCTCCTCCTCCTCTTCATCCTCCTCTTCATCCTCTTCTTTCTTTTTCATTTATTTATTTATTTATTTATTTATTTACTTATTTATTTATTTATTATGTGTTATGTGTACAACATTCTGCTTCCCACACACCAGAAGAGGGCGCCAGATCTCATAGATGGTTGTGAGCCACCATGTGGTTGCTGGGAATTGAACTCAGGACCTCTGGAAGAGCAGTCAGTGCTCTGAACCTCTGAGCCATCTCTCCAGCCCCATCCTCTTCTTTCTTTGTCTTCTTCCTCCTTTGACATGGGATCCTTGGTAACCCAGGTTGGTGTGGAACTCTCCACATAGCTGATACTGGCCTTTAACATCTGCTCCTCCTAAGAGGCTAGGATGTTGGAATAGCAGGCATCAACTGCCACCAGCTACATTTTCATCTTGAGAGGTGTACTATCCTCTCTGTGTGTCTATTTATCTATCTACCATCTATCTAAAACTTAACTGACATGATCGTACATATTTATGGGTCATGGTCTCTAACACACACACACACACACACACACACTGTGTAAGGAACAGAGGCTGGCTGGGCACTACCTCACATCTGTCATCTAATTTGTGTTGAGAATGACTAGAGTCCTCTCCACTGAAGATTCTGAAATCCAGAGTTGCTATCAGCCATGTCAGTAATTCTAACACTGCTCAGCTCTGGGACGTCCCACGCCATCAGCCACACCAGTAATCCTAACACTGCTCAGCTCTGGGACGTCCCACGCCATCAGCCACACCAGTAATCCTAACACCGCTCAGCTATGGGACATCCCACCCTTCCAGTCTTCTACCCTCTACTATGGTGAGACTGGCTTCCATTGGTAAAGGAGCATGGGCTGTGTCCTCCCTTACCTGGCTGGCTTTACTTCTGCACTATTCCTTCATTTCCATCCACGTTGTTCCAAATGGCAAATTTGATATGTAGTGGCTGAACAGTGTTACCCTGTGTTTTACACATCATATTTTCTTTTCTTTTTATTTCTCTTCGTTTTGTTGTTGTTATTGGTTTTTCTTTCTTGAGGCAGGGTTTCTCTGTGTAGCCCTGGTTGTCACGGAACTTGCTCTGTAGGCCAGGCTGGCCTTGAATTTGGATATCTGCTTGCCTCTGCCTTCTGAGCCCTGGGATTAAAGGCGTGCACCACCACCATCCAGCTTCATCATAGTATCTTTATTTGTCCATCAGAGGGTGGGGGGACTTCTACTGTGAACAGCACTGAGGTAATGCTGGCTGCAGGTACCTTTGGCTCTCAAATTAAGTTTTCTCCTGACAAGTCCCCATAGGAGGACTTCAGGGTCCGATGGTAGTTTAACTCCTAGAGTTTGATTTTGTTTGGATTTCTCTTTCAGCGAGTTCATTTTGGGTATGTGGAAATACCTTTTGGACATTGGTTCTGTACCCTGAAACTTTAGGGAATTTTCCAGTTCTAACATTTTGGCAGTTCTGACTTTTGTGAAATGGAAAGTCGTGCTGTCTGAGGCCAAAGCCGCCTTTCCAATGTGGACTTCCTTCACCTCCTTCTCTTCCTAAGTCCTGTGACGACATCTAGTGCTATGCTGGATAAGGATGCCTCGACAGACAGACAGATAGATAGACAGATGTGCTGAACCCCAGGACTCTTCCATCAGGATGATGAGTCTGTGGCACATGGTCTGAGCTGTGTGAGCCAAGAACCTTTTACACCTCCTTTGGTGGCAAAGGAGATGGGCAATACGTTACCCAGGTTTCCAAACAGGTGCACATGAAGCCAGTAAAACCAACCTCATATGATTTTGATTCCATTTGTTGGTTGTTGTCTTATTTTTGTTAATACTAATTCCATTGTTTTGTTTAATCAGTCTTGACCAGAGTTTTTTATTTTATTAATTTTTTTTTTGAGATAGGGCCTCACCATGTCCAACCTTGGATTTCCTGAATGCTGGCCTTAACCCTCAAACCTCTGTCTCCTGAGTGCTGGGATCAAAAGTGTGCTCCTCTACACCTGGCTCCTTCTTTATTATTTATTTAACGTGCATTGGTGTCTGCCTGCATGTATGTCTGTGTGAAGGTGTTAGATCTTGGTGTTACAAACAGTTGTGAGCTGCCATGTGAGGGCTGGAGATTGAACCTGGGTCCTCTGAAAGAGCAGCCAGTGCTCTTAACCTCTGAGCCATCTCTCCAGCCCCTTTGTTAATATTCTTGAGAAAAGCGTTTGGTATACAGTGGGAACCTGATACACGGTAAGCACTGTACACACAGGGCACAGCCCACAGCACCGCTCTGCTGGCAGGCTGATTTTGTTCTCCACTTGCCCCAGACCTTTCTGCTGCTTCGTTCTCTCTTCTGAAGGCCTTCTTGTCTCCACTCTCATCGTTACATGCTCATTCATTCTGTATCTGCTACTTCTCAAGTCCCTCCGAGGACTTTGATTGTCCTGCCAGGCATTGGCAAGGCTTTGCTGCCATGGACATTTTGTCTTGTGGTAGCTTGCAGCTGGCCTTCACCTGGGTCCCATCTGTACAAACCCTGAACAGTCTGCCTCTGGCATCACCTCCTCCAGTTGTGCACGGGTCTCCCTCAGCAATCTGAGGGAGCTCTCTGTATACCACTTTCTATTCCAGTGTCTCCATCTTCTGGAACTGAGGGTGAGCCAAGACAGTCACCAGGGCAACGCTCTCCAGCATGAAGGAGGAGGTGGGTGGGAACAAGTTCAGCCTTCCCTAGGTTGACTTCCTAGAAGGTGGGGCCTCTAGGGTGGTAGCATGGGTCACTGTAGTCACTATATAGTAACACTTGTCACACGCAGTCACTATATAGTCTACCACCTTATAGTCCTGTGCAAAGTCACATCTCACCATCTGATCCCATGGGGCTACAAATCAGGACTTTGGGGGAAACCAGCAAACACTAGCAGAGTGTGTATCATCAGCATAGGTCCCTTCCCCTCAGGTCTCGCTCTCTTTCCTCCTTGGTCTCTGGATCTCCCTTACTTCCTTGGGAGCTGCTCGAAGCACTGGTAAGGACTGTTTCCTGCAGGCTTTTCTGATCATCTGATTTCCAACAATGCTGAAATGGACACCTATTGTCTCAGGAAGTGAGCATAGAATAAGCATGCACTTTGGAGTGAACTGGACACGTGGGCCCCATGACATAAATATGCTGTTGTAAATCTGGGGGTTGTCCGCAACATAGGCACATTATTGCAAATCTGGGTGATGTCTGTTACACTCATAAAACTTCTTAAAAAGGCCATCAACACAGTCTCACACGTGGAACACTGTGCAAGGCTTCTGCACAGCTGTGCACACCAAGCACCGGGCCAGATGTCACTCTTCATTGGAGGGCTAACTTCTCAAATTTTAAGAAAAAGAGAAGAATCTAATGCAGGTGAGAACCACCAGTGCTTGTTGATGTGGGATTCATCTCTGCATGCTGTGAATATTCTTTATTGACATTGGTTAATAAAGAAGCTGCTTGTGGCCAATGGCTTAACAGAATAAAACTAGGCAGGAAAACTAAACTGAATGCCGGGAGAAAGAAGGTGGAGTCGGTAGAAGTCATGTAGCCACTGTGTAAGCCACAGTCACATGGCAATACACAGATTAATAAAAATGGTTAATTTAAGATATAAGAGTTAGCCAGAAATACGCTTAAGGTATTGGCCAAACAGTATTGCAATTAATACAGATTTCTGTGTGATTATTTTGGACATCTGGATGGCTGGGAAATGAACAAGTTAGCCCTGCCCCCAACAGAGAAGCATGCAGCACCTGCCTATCCTCCTTACCACCCCGCCTGCTTTGGAGGCAGAAGATGGGCAAGCAGGAGCCTTTACCTTCTCCTGGTACAGCTTGTGAAGCCACTGGGCTGCGTCGTTCTCATCTGTGGGGATGTCTTCCAGGGGGAACCTCCTGTCGTGTCAAGAAGATTAAGAGCAACGTGAGAGAAGGGAAAACTGCTCGTGGTTGGGAGGGAGCGAGTGAAACCAGCAGGCAACAAAGTAAGTCTTGGTGGTCAGCCGACACACTGGAACCTTCTGGGCTCCCACGAGGGCTAAAAGATGCCTCTATATCCGGGGACCCTTTGAACTACCTTTGAGCACGCCTTGACTTCCCCATAGGGTGATTGCAGTGGCCTTGGTCTCTCCTAACACAGTCACCGTTGTAGATAATCAAGACAAGGTCTGGGGCCTTTGACCTTGACTGTCACCCTCACTGGGCTGAGGGAGACTGGGAGATGAAGAAAGCACACTCTGGGCAAGTCTATGACACTGCTTCCAGAGAGGTCTCTGACCTGACCATTTGTTGAATCCATTGATGGATTTAATTTTGAATAACTTTTGGGAGGCCCTGTAACTGTGCAAGGCCCCTGGCCGGGGTGTGCCTCTAAAAGGTATATACTGGCCCCCTCCTGTCATTCTCTCTGCTTCCTGACCACCACGAGGTAAGCAGCTTGGTTCTGCACAAATGCTCCCCACCCCTGATATCTGAATCTCACCTTAACCCCCACAATAATGGAGCCAGATGACCATGGTCTGAACTCTGACACTAGGAACTAAAACTCAGGTTGTTTATGCAGAAGTGACCAATACAAGGTGAGTTGAAGTGCCCAGAAAGGAGCGAGGGAGGGGAGAGAGAGGAAGGAACAGAGGAGGAGGGAGGGAGAGAGACAAGCAGAAGTCAGCCAGGGAGAGACAGACAGGGACAGACACTGCTCCTGGGTTAAAGACTCTATAAGGCCAATTAAACAAACTTCAAGACTATGGAGAGTTCAATGTTGCAGACTACAGCCAAATTTTCGGTCTCTTACAAAGCCATCCACTGCCTACCCTGTGTCTGATCTAACATCCTGGAAACTGTCAAAAGCTAACAATATATTCTAAGCAGATGACCAATGGCTAAGATGCCATGAGCTAGCCTCCGAGACCTGGAGTAGTCCCTTGCTCTACCTGTGGCTCCTATCATGCATGTGATAAATACTTCCTAACTTTCTCTGTTCTGTAACTAATAATAATATCACATAACTACTTCCACAGTGGGAAACAGCATTTGGAGGAGACTTCAATGTGTGGTTTGGGGCCATGGTCACTCATACCTGACTCTAAAGCAAACCGCCTCTTATTCCCTTTGAGATAATTGTTGAATTATCTCAGTTCTAGAAATAATCAGGCTAGCTAAAAAATAGAACAATTATATTTTTCTTTATTATAAGGGGCAAACTCACGAAACAGGAATGAGAAGTCTGAGCTCAGCTGTGTTGAGCAGGAACCACAGAGACAGAGAGCACACCTGGGCCGCATTTTCTCCAGGTACCCAGAAAGTCACGCCCTAACTTGGTCCCACCTCTTAAAGATAATTGGCTAACAAAGATTCCCCATCAAATAACATTTTGTTAGACACGTGGATCACTGCTTCAAGACAAAACTACATATCCCAGGAAGGAAAAGTATTCAACATTGGGAAATTTTAATCTCAGCTTACAATAAATGTTTCCATGTGGACCCTGAGCTGTCTGAACCCCTATTCTTGGAGTCTGTTGGTAAACAAACAGGTGGCTGCCTAGCAACTACAGGTGAAGCCTTTCCCAGTCACATGGCTCAGCCCCTGCTGTGGAATCCAATCAGACTGTGAATAAACAGAGAGTATGATCTACACAGAGAAGTGTATGGAGACTTTTCCATCACTTTTCCACTGGAGACCGGGAAGAGATAGAAATGCCGTGCCCATGCCCCGCAGCTCACAGGGCAGGTCTGGGAGATGAAATTCTGCCACATATGGAAAGCACATATCCTCGCCTTCTAGAAGCATCTGATGGCAATGAGCATCATTGCTCCCAGAGGAGCATCTCAACTACTGTGCTTGACTTGAAATCACAGGCTGAGAGAGTGATGCTGAGCCACTTGTGGGGACAGTCAGCTAGGACTCTGTCACCTAAGAGTAAGTGTTTGCGTCATAAGCTTCTTTAAAAAGTTAGGCCCAAGCTGGGCTCATGGTTTTAATTCCAGCACTCAGGAGCCTGGTCTGCACAGTGAGTTCCAGGGTAGCCAGGGCTACACAGAGAAACTCTGTCTCAAAAAGCAAAAGGCAAGACCCAGAGCTGGGTGTGGTGGCCCACACCTTTAATCCCAGCACTTGGGAAGCAGAGACAGGTTCCTGGCCAGCCTGGTCTACATGTCAGGTTCTAGGCCAGCCAAGCCTACATAGTGAGACCCCATCTCAAAACATAACTATTATTGGAAGGAAGGAAGAGGAAAAAAGAAAGAAGGAGGAAGGAAAGAAAGGAAGAAAAGAAGGGAGGAAGGAAGGAAGGAAGGAAGGAAGGAAGGAAGGAAGGAAGGAAGGAAGGAAGGAAACTAGACCCATTGGCATATTCTTGTAATGCCAGAACTTGGGACGTGGAGCAAGGGAATCAGGTGCACCAGGCCAGCCTCACAGGGAGGTCCTGCTTTCCACAGGGAACTGCAGTACTTCACAATGCCCAGGAGGTGGCAGAGAGCACACAAGACTAGAGTGATCAGCACCCTCATGGAGACACATCCCATGTCCCCAGGTGACATGGGAACTCCTAGGCATTCTTGCACCCTCTGCATGCTGTGTTTTCTGGTGTGCCACATGCTTCACACCCTAGAGTTCCCTTTGTTTCACTACTCTTGTACGCTGAAGTCATTATGAAGTCACATGGGGACACTTAAACACTGTGAGTCTGTGCAGTCACCAAGAAGACTGCTGGAAGAATGGGGGGTATAGACACAAGGTGGCTACACGAGACAGGTGCTTTGCATCCAGGGGGTCGAGGGAGGCCACAGTTTCATCTGTTTAATGTTTTAAGACTTCATTTGCTGGATGTAAAGGGAACTATGAGTAAGGGGGAAGGGCTGTGATGAGCATGGCTCTGGCTTGGGGGGCCCTCACAGTGGCCCGCGGTTCTTTCTTCCAGAGAGAAAAGCCACAGGAAATGCCCACAGCCTGAGACAGATCTGTGCATTTAAAGTAAGGTCCTTGGGGGCTGCGGCTGTGTAAGCTGTTAGGGACCTTTCCACCTCAGCACACACACCCAGCAGAGTACCACCGCAGGCTCAGAGCCACATCAGGGGGAGAGGCAAGAGTATCTGAGCAGACAAAATTTAAGCCTCTGCCTTCCAAGGGCTCCATCCACGTGTGGGGGAGGAATTGTCACAGTCAGTGGGTGTAGCTGGGGGGGGGGACCTCCTACAGCAAGAAGGCTATAAGGCTTAGACCTCCTTCATGTCTCTCCCTGGTGTGTGTGTGTGTGTGAGTGTGTGTGTGTGAGTGTGTGTGTGTGAGTGTGTGAGACTGTGAGACACCACATACACATTCACACTACCATATACATTATGAAAGAAGTAAAAATAAAAGCAAACGCTGACAAGACGCATGTAGATGAGGTCCCGCTGGCTTCCCTCTCTTGGCAGCTACAGCTTGAGCTCTAGTTACCCTGAATTTCCATGGAAGTACTCCACATCCCAAGGCTAACATGGGCATGCCAGCACAGAGAGCAGAGGGCCCTTGAGGGTACACACATGCAGGCTTGCCCTGTCACAGCTTCTAGAGTGCTATCACCCTCAAGGGAGGCTGAGGTAAGGCCCTTAGACGTGACTACAGGGGCATTCTGGATGATGGGAAGGGCATATCTGTGCAAAGTCCATGGTCAAGGGCAGACCAGCCAAGGCCTCTGTGAGCTCTTGAGATGCCCACTGGAATATAGCTGGACTCAGCTACAGAAATATCACAGAGGAAGTATCAGAGATGGAGGAGGCCTCCTAGTCATAGCTTGGTGTCCCTGTGGGGGCACTTCAGCTCGATGGTTGGCTGGGCAGCAAGAGGGGCTGGATGAGTGGGACCTGGAGCAGTTAAGCCAGGGACAGAAGTGTGACTGACCTCTGAGGGGCTCACTTCTGGACATGACCAGATTCTCAATCATTGTCATCTACCCTAGCGCTATGGTTTTGGTCTCTGCTGTCTCTTGAAGACTATGAATTAGCAGCTTGGTCTCCAAGGAGGCCCTACTTTAAAAAAAAAGTGGGGCCCAGTGGGAGGCCCTGGGTCATGGCCATCCCTGGAGGGGTCAGCACCTTGGTCCTTCCTCTTTTACCAACTGGCCGATGAGGCAATTGCTATAATCAGTCTTGTGTTGTGTTCCTGCCATTATGTGCTGACCCCACACTGGACCAAAGCAACAGACTCAACCATAGACTGAAACTAAGTTTCTTCTAAGTTGATTGTCTCAGGTGTTTGTTACAGTGCTAGGAAGCTAACTAACACACCTGGCATTGGAAGCCACCTAAGGCCCAGGGTTAATCACCACAGTCCCTTGGCGTCAATAGTGGGCTGGACCCTTGCTGGAAGATGAACAACATGAAGGAGAGAATTAGGCTCACTTGCTGACTCCAATCCAGGGCAAGTTCCCAGGGCAGGATACAGGGTCCTGAACCTCAGTTCAAAGCCCAGGAGAAAAAAGCAACAAGCTCTTTGCTTACGTTCACAGTCTTATTTCTGGAAGCTCCCACACAGTGTAATTTGTAACCAATATGAGCTCAAGTCTGCTTAGAAAAACCAAGCGCAGGTGTCAAACTGAAGCGATTTTGGGTGGATTATTTCCTCAGGAGACACAGAGAAGAACATCACCTTGGCCTGGCCATGGCCCCAGTCAACACTGAGACATGACTGTACCCACCCTGTCTAAGGCAGGCTGCCGTGTGTGAGGTCTCAGAGCAGGCAGTTCCATTGGGTCCTGACAGTGTATGTGTCTAAGAAGATGACCAAGCAGTTCCTGAAGGCGCCATCACCTGGGCTCTGAAGAGCAGGCAGGGCCTTCCCCAATCAGAACTCCCTGGGGATGCCCAAGCCACTATCTAGAAGTTACCAAGCCAGATCAGAGCCACCTGGTGACAGTCCCACTCTACCGGGGGCTGTGCAGGAGGTGCCATGTCACTGGCTGAAAGTGAGAGACCAGAGGTTAACATCAGTTCACTAGACCGTGTGACTGGGAGAGCAACTGACAGTGGCGGGAGGTGGGACAGAGCTTTCCTCAGAGAGACATACACGGTGTCCGCTGAGACTGAGAGACAGACAAGAAACAACCCTCACACTGATCAGGGGAACACAGCTGGGGACACTAGGGGCTCTGGTGTTGCCTTCTTTGTCCCACACCCTCAGGAGTACTGCGGAGGGTCAGCCTCGTCAGGGTGCTCACCTCACACACATGTCCGCCTCATATTTCTTCCCATAGAGGATTCCCAGCAGGGATGGGTTCTTACTACTCCTGAAGTTCAGGGTCACGTCGTAGATGGCTCCAGCTGTGGGGAGGAGGCAGGACCAGTGAGAGATGGATGACGGGAGACACTCTACAGTAGTGACATCACCACCAAGCAGAAAAGTCACTTTTACACTGGGTCTGCCCCTCGACATGCAGAGCGGGGATGGAGGGGCGACGAGCTTCACTCCCGGCTGGCTGCGGAGTGCTCAGACCCTCTCTGCTGATGGTTCCTGCGTGCCCAGTGCTCTTCGGCCCTTTCTGTGGCTTCCCTAACTCCTCCCAGGTGAAGCAGACATCTCTGATCTGACTTCTTCTTCCCATGGCTTGCAGTATTTACTGTGTTACTTTGACAGTTTTCGACTAAGCATCATTTTATCACCCGCAAAGAGCTGCAAGATCTGAAAACAGTAACTCCTACTTCCTCCTCCCCCCTAGGCTTTGCGTGTATCTTACTCTTTATAGTTTGTATACTTTCTAAAACACAGGCTTACGTAGCCTAGGCTGGCCTCAAACTATGTTGCTGAGGATAACCTCGAATTTATACAGTCAAAAGTGATCTTCCAACCCTGATTTCATCTCCTGAGTACAGGCCTGTGCCACAATATCCAGGTTTATGGGGTTCAAGGACATAGGACCTCATGTATTCTAGGTAAGTCTTCTACCAACTGAGCAATATCCCTGGCTCCATTTAACTTCTTGCTGCATAACAGTAGCCTTGAAGGTAGTGGCAGACTCCAGTTTCTCACCATGGGTCCCGGTCTCCTACCTGTCCCCCGGAGGCACTGGACCGCAGTGGTAAAACCCTTGGTCCGGGGCAGTAGATGGTACTTGAGTGGCGGCAGCCCCTTGGAGGTAGCCACCTCCATGCTGATGCGGTGCTTGGTCTCTGTGAAGCGTGTTCCTTCGCAGTAGAGGAGAAACTAGGTACAGAATGAACGTAGGGTAGGGAGAGGCAAGAGGGTTATTCCAGGCCAGCAGGGAAGGAACCAGAGCCCTGCCAGGCAAGGCCCCTAACATTCTGGGTCTCACACGCTACAGCAGCATAGCACAGGCTGCTGGGTGCACAGAGAACGGAAGCACAGAATCATCCAGCGACAAGCATGTGGTGTCATTGAAGTGGCATTTTATTCTAGGGCTGCGATCTGCACTCCCGTCACACAAATGAATGCATACAGAACGGTTTTTCTGAAAGAACTATCCAGAAGAAGAGAAACCTGAAGGTGTCTCTGAGCAGCGCCTTTACCAGAAGACAGAGCATCTGTTGTCCCTGAGAAATGTGAACTAAGAGGCCAGGTTTCCAAGAGTAGACAAGAAAGATGAGATTTGTTATGGCTCTCCCATCTCCCTGCACCCTAGGAGGGTGTGTGCCAAAGTTAGGCTTGTAGCAGAGGGAACAGAAGAAAACTATGTCCCAGGGAAGGCGCCAAGTCTGAAAGGTCAGGTGAGATGGTCTTGTGGGCACATGTATGCACAGATGTGTGTGTTAGACTGGCTGGCCAGTGAATCTCAGGGGGTTGCTTGTCTCCACCTCCCTAGCACTAGGATTATTCGCATGCGCACCACAGTCTGGCTTTTCTGTTTGGGTGCTGGGGCTCAGACTCAGTTTCTTATTCTTGTGTGGCAAACACTTTACCAAATGAGCCATTTCCCCAGCCAGAGATCCTACAATGTATGACTTGGGCCATGGCATACACACAGGAGGACTGAGTTGCCCCCCTTGGCCACTGCCATCTCATGGTACATGCAGCACACTCACCCACATGCATTCTGGGTAGTCCGCCAAGCGCTTCAGCCCCTCTTTGACAATGTCCCGGTCTTCCTCCCACTTCCTTTTGCAGAATACGATCTCCAGAAAGTACCACGTCCAGCCGATGAGAGGCACGCACAGCAGCTCCCTCTTAGCCAGCACCTTGGAGCTCTGCAGGGAGCAGGGAGACCAGTGGCATCTGTCAGAGGTGGGGAGGGCCTGGCCGGAAGCCCTGACAGCCACCCCAGGGGCTCAGGCTTTTCTTTTCCTGGTTCAAAGCATTTGCCATAAACAGGATCCTGGCTTATGGATCAGCACACCTCGAGCACACTCGGGGAGGGGACCTCAGAAACTGTTCAGGAGTCAAATTTTGGGAGGAGGGCAGGTGCACCAGGATATGGAGGATAACACCTCAGTTCCAGGTCCCTTTTCTGACCTCCATTTTCCTGCCATGAGTTAGGGGCTTTGGCTGCACTGAAATCCCTGTCCCTCTTCGTGTCGTTTAAATTCATCGGAGGCCACTCAGCTAACTGCAATTATTCATTTGGTCTTGAGTGGAATCCTCTGGAAGGTGAAAGGTGCTGACAAGGAATGAAGTCACAGCTAGTCCCAAGAATAGGCAGGAAACTCAAGAGGGTGCCACACGGGGAAGACACACACCCCATCTCACTATTAAGGGGGCAAGTCAAGAAACCTCCAAGGGACAAGCCTCTACAGTCCTGGGAGCTTCAGATCCCAGAGGTTTCCTCCTAGGGCCCTATTTCACCATTACTCATCCAGACCCTCCCCGAACCCCCTGGGAGTCACCCCCAGACCCCATTGCTCACCCCCAGCCCTTCCCTGACCCAATCGCTCACCCCCAGCACGCCAAACCGCTCACACATGGTCCACCCACAGAGGAAGTCGATCTCGAAGTTGTGGTTAAGGATGACAACTGCGTGCTCCTTCCCAAAGCGGTCCACGGTGGCCTGGTCGGTGAAGAGAGTGCACTCCGTGCAGGACCACCACTCCAGGAGCATGACCAGCTCTGCGGGAGGGCGGGGTCAGCACTGCGAGATGCCTGCCCAGCGCCCCCCTCTTAGGTCTCCGCAGGCTCTGGGAGTGCAGTCTGAGGGCCACTTCCATTTTCATCTGCAGGGGAGCTTCCTCCTAGAGCTGAGCTCCCAGGGCTCCTGCTTCTAAGCTTCCCCAAATCACAGCTGTGTAGTCTAACGGGAGCTGGGTGGTGGCAGACAGAGGAAGCAGGGCCTGTCAGACCTAAACGGACCCCACTGCCTCAGTGCGCAGCCACCGTGGCACTAGTTTGCTCATGCGGAAGGAGGGGGGCTGTGTCCTCACTGACAGGCAAGGAGAACACCTGCAGGGCTGTGGAATTAGCAGTTGGAAAGTGATGATAAGGTGGATATGTTGACTCTTTTGCCTACAACTTTCTCTGGTGTAAGCTGTGGTTCATACTCAGTGTTGCTCACCCCAGGCCTAAGGAAAAGCTCAGATGAGATCTACTGCTGCCCAGGAGGCTGTAGGACCCCCAAAGGCATGGAACGGTGCGTGGCCAGGAGTGTGGAGTGTACTCAGTACTTGACCCAGCATCTCCACCACAACACAGAACTGAGCTTTCCCTGCCTGCAACTCATAGGCCAGTGGCAGATTCAGGATGGACCAGGATCGTAGTATCGCCTGTCCCCTCTGGAAGATTTAAGGGAAACACATGTTCACTTTCATAAGAAGGTCAGGGCCAGACAGTTCCATGTTAAGAACTTTGCATGTGTTTGTTCAGGAAAGAATCTGGACATAAATGAGTTCTGGTGGGAAGTACAAGATGGCAGGCAGGCGTCCCACGTGCACCCCATGGTCTCCAGTGGGAATCACACCACGGAGACCAGGCATCTGAGGAGCGTGGACCAGGATAAAACTGCCACCTGAAGGATGGTCACAGGAAGATCCATACTTCTGACTCTGGCCACTGCTCTGAGAGAATCCCAGAGTCCTCTGCAAAGAACTGTCTGCTGGGGATGGAGCCAGCGAACACTGCCTGCCTCAAACATGGAACCCACAAGCAGGGTGAGGCCTCGGGGGCATGGGAACTCTCACCCAGAGGGATGCCAAATGGCATAGGTGCTTTAGAACACGGCAGAGGTAGGGTCCTTAATGTTTTCCAAACACATCAGCACATAGCCAGATGGGCATCCCATGCGTGTGCCTGAGAGCCACACGTGTCCACACAAGACACACACAGCGGTGGCTCTGCCACTAGAGAGTGGTGACAGTCATCACCCTGCAGCCCAGCACAGGGTACCACCCAGTCACAACACAGGTTGAAGCTCTGAGCACCAGCACCCAGAGAGTCCCCAAGGACGTGCTCTTCAGTCACCAGGGCAGGGCCCTGAGAACTGGTGTCCTCACTGTGCTTCTCTGCCCTTCCCAGGGGCTGCAGTCGGGGAGTCTCAGCGGGACACGTGCTGTTCTGGCTTCAGAGTGCTACTAGATGCGGGAGGCTATGATTTAGTGTTTCTCTGTAAACATTTGTGTGGCCTTGTCACCCGGTCACACAAGCACAACAGCATTATGTGTGGATGTGGGATTCCTAGTTCGCCCTTTGTGAAACAGCTGTCCCCTTTTGAGTCAAACTGAGGAGGGGACTCGGGCAGAGTGTTGTCACTGATGGGGAGGGCATAAAGGTGCAGAGCCTGGAGACACACTTCCCTGTGAGATGGCACATGCCCTCTGCTGTGGCCGTGACACATAACAGGCGCCATCCTATACCCACTCCGGGCACGGCAGTCCCTTCCTACCTCTGTCCCTGCTGTGACAGCCAGGCATAAACAGCAGCATACTGAATACTTATTTGTGTATCTGATTTTTTTAAACTTAGAAATGCAGTTGGAGGGCTGGAGAGATGGCTCAGAGGTTAAGAGCATGGGCTGCTCTTCTGGAGGTCCTGAGTTCAATTCCCAGCAACCACATGGTGGCTCACAACCATCTGTAATGAGATCTGGCGCCCTCTTCTGGCTTTCAGGCATACATGGAGGCCGAATACTGTGTACATAATAAATAAATAAATCTTTTAAAAAAGAATATGGTGGTGATCGACTTTTTTTAAAAAAAAAAAAAGAAAAGAAATGCAATTGGAAGAAGGTTCTCTGGTACAGAAAGACCACTCATTTTCTCGGTGTCCGTGTGGACCCCCTGTAGAGAGGTATGGTCGGTACTAGCCTCGACAGGACAACCTGGTGAGCTTTGGGTCCATATGACAAGACAAGACGAAGATGCCGCGGGGAGTGCACATCTACAGAACTCTCAAAGCTGTATTCTTACTCTGCAGAGCAACTGAGTCAACCTGGCTTCCTGTAAACTGCAGGTAGTCATACCCAGGTCAGTGCCGCTCCCGGTGCACAGGCTGTGAGTAAGTGGCTGTCTCTCCAGGTTTCTCACAGAAATGCGCTCTCATGCACTAGTGCATCTGACAGTTTGTGGCAACATGCACACACTCGTGACTAAGGGCACTCTTGTTTTTTCCCCGTGCACTGTGATGTGAGCAGGCAGAGAGGGCCATGTGACACTGTGCTGGAGTGGAGGCTGGCTCTCAGCTCACTGAAACTACTCTCCTTGTTTTTGCTGGTTTGCAAGCACACAGTGAAAGTCTAGTGACACAGCCCACTATGGAAATACCATGCACTTGGCAAGTCACATGGCCTGCTATGGAAATACGGTGTGGTTGAGAGTAGTAAGGCTACTCTGGACACCTGTTCACGGGGCTCCTGGGAGGGTGTGACCTCAGGGAGGACTGAACTTCACCTAGCTCTATTCTGGGATGGAGAGTCAGGTGTGGCCCTGTCCTTACTGCCCCTTGAGAACCCTGGCAGGAGACTCTTCCCTTTCCCACTGGAGAAGAACCTTTGCACAATGCCTGTGGGAGGAGACACTTACGGCTCCAGAGCGAGTAGGCCAGGCGGCAGTTGATGCGGCGGTATAGCTGCTTGCTGATGGGCCAGAGGGCCAGTGTGCACAGCTGGGTGAAGTTGATAACCAACCCACTCACCACAAAGACGAAGCCAATGAGCAGGTGCACCACAAACTGGGTCTTCAGGTAGGCAAGCAGGCCCATGGTCGCTGCTCAGGGGCGGGCGCACGGTCCTTCACTGAGAACAGCCGTCCTGAAAGCACAGGGCGCAATCAACGGTCAGTGGATGCAGGGACTCGGCATAGGCTGTGGCCTGGTAAGCACAGTCCTCATTCAGAGCCCTGGGGAGGAGCTGCCCTGTGCCTGGCTCAGAGAGAGGCTCCTCCAGAAAGCTGAGGAACTACATTGTCTATGTGCATCTCACATCACACACTACCACCACACACACACGCACGATGGCTTTCTGAGGCTGGACTGTTAGCAGGATGGCCAGCTATCAGGCCCTAAGGACATGTACACAGCAGGTCTCGCTCTTGTGATAGAAACTGGACCTCGTGTTGTGTCGGGAGCCTCAGCTCCAGCCAGATCTCCAGGTAACCAAAGCCTGTGGCAGCTTAACTGTTACTGTAAGAACATCCCAAACCACTTGGCTAAGTCACCTGGTTCTGGAGAAATTAGTTAAACCAGAAGTAGAAGATGAATGCATTGCCTGAAAGGGCAAAACCAGAACAGGGATAACAAGAATAACTCTCAGACACACTGTGCTCCAGGGCCCGGTACAAACACTTCTCACCACAACTTGTCATTGGTCATGAAACCCCATAGCAGATGTTCTTAGGACTGTGTGGAAGAGGTGAGTGACCAGCAGCAGGAATACTGAATGGTCTGTTCAGGGTCACTCTCGGACCAGCAGGAAGAGATTTTATTGTGGACTTTGAGGCTTAACTCTAAGCTCACATCCCAAGAGCAGTTTCCCCACAGGCAGGGCCTCGGGCCATGTGCAACACTACAGCTCCCTCCCACACAGTCCAGGATGGATCTGCACAGACCTCAAGATACAAGGGGTCAGAGTCTCCACAGTCATCCCTGGCACTAGCCTCGCTGTGACAGCTCTGAGCCAGCAGTCCCAGGAAAGGGACAGCCCTCACCATCCCATGCTCATGTCATGTCTCGCCCATTGGTTTTGTGGCTTTCCAAGGAGATGCGCAGGCCCGTGTCACACCTCCAACCCCACAGTCAGGGCCCCAGAAACAGACCATGATTTTTCATAATGAACTTCAGTAAGGTCTTACACACAGTCACAACTCACTCAATTTTGGGTGGCAAGTTTCAATGGCCAGGCAGCCACCACCACTACACATGAGTCATTTAGGCTGGTCCCACCCAGACCCTGGTTGTGCTCATCTCTACTCTGACAGCTTGACTTTTATTCTTTTCCAAGGTGTAGAATGGCAGAATTTGGACCCAGATGGCTTGGCGTCACACTGCTGAGCCTGACCCTGCCAGCATGCAACAGCAATTCCAGCGTCCACTTCTAAGTCCTCAGCTGTCCTTTACCTGATGAACCTGGGGTGTCAGGCTGCAGGGGACCAGGGTGAAGGAGCCACACTTGTTTGTGCTCCAGGCTGTAAGGATGGTTTTCTTGGAGCAACCTTCTCTAGCAACCATCCCTGTGCTGCACAGTGGTGGCTTCCTGCTCTACTGTAGGAGTCTAGAAGAAGCAGAGAGCTTGTGCAGGATCCCAAGTGAGCCCACACCCCCCTCCATACCCATCCCTGTAGTGCACTGCCACCTACCGCATGCACTTCGGATCTCTGGTGTTTCATGGTCAAGGTCCCTGGTCTAATCAGACCTGGCAGGGGCAGATGGACATAGCCAAATGCTAGCTTGGAGATCAGTTCAGGTCCAGAGACCACTACTCTATGTCTTAACCTGACATCTGCCTACCTGCTGGGTTACCCACACAGGACTATCTACCACAGTGTCCCACAGGCCGCATGTGCTTGCTGCAGACCGCTGACCTCAATTGTCACTCTCTACTCCCTAAACATCCCAAAGACAGACACAGGGCATGCTTTCTCAATGCTGGCCACGCGCCGTTCCCAGGACTGCTTCCTTACTGCTTTTTTGACTTCAGTGCTATATACAAGAATGCCACTCAGTCTTCACACCAGCTCCTGTCTGCTCTGTTCTTGGCTGCCAAGATTCTGGTCCATGTAAGTGTGGGGAAGGGTCTGGACTCAGTGACCAGAGCATTGTTGGCCCAGGTGCCTTCAAAACAAGTATTTGTTATTTTAAGGCAGGGTCTCACTATGTAGCCCTGGTTAGCCTAGAACTCATAGAGATCCACCTGCCTTTGCCTCCAGTGTTGGGAACCGCCATGCCCAGCACAATGCAAGTTTTAAAAAGTTTTGTGTCCTCAGACTATTTCAAGTTGACACCTATATTTCAAACCCAAGTTTAAATATGCAGAGTGTATAGAATCTGGCATGCTATAAATTCCAACTTTTTAAGGTAAACTTTTAATCTTCTAAACGCAAATCATATCTTTGCTGAGATATCTGTGGCTCAGGGCTCAGCAGGACACTGAACTAGCCCACTGCACACAAGGAGGGCCTTCCCTGATCATCTGCCCGATTGCCTCCTCACTAGAAATGAATTGAGTCACTCCCAGTGGTAAACTCCCAGGACCTCAGAATGTGGCGGTACTGAGAGACAGGGGCTCACAAAGTGACAAAGGCTGTTGATTCTGAACTGATCGCCCATGTGCTCGGTGGAGAAGAATGAAGGCACCAGCTCTGCCAGCAACTGAACCAAACTTCGGGCCTTATCTCCAGAGTTCTGAGCCCTATATCCCACTGCACAGCCCAAGGTCTGTACACTCATGCTTCTCACAAATACACAGGCTTCTTGGCTCCCTGACCTGAGATCTGGGAACCCTGCAGGTCCCTTCTCACAGTCAACTTCCTGGTCACAGTCAATTCTCATCTTCCCATTCTCTGGGAGCCTCTTCATCATCCTTGGTCCCTTAGCCCTGCTTCCCTAAGGACCACTTCCCAGGATGCCCTCTTATCTGTCAGAGCACTGTCTCTCCAGAGATACCAGACACACACTGCCTGGCTGAGGGGTAGAGGTCTTTCGGAGAGCCAGGCTGGCACTCAGCAGAAGGGTTGGCAGAGGAAAGACACTAAAATGTGGAAAATGGGCTACTTGTGATGTTCCGGACAGGAGACTCAGTCACAAGATAAGACATTTGCACGGGAGTTCAGTGATCAAATTCCAGTTAACAGGACCGACACTGCTCTCACCTTTCCTCCCTCCCTCTTGTCCCATTCATTCACATTCATTTTCCATCACCACTGCCCATCCCCAAGCCGGTCCTATGTGCAGCAGGATGGTGGACTGTGTGAATGGCTGGACCAAGGGCATTCCCTGTATACCTTCCCTGTCTTGTTTTGTATGGGTTGAACTCAGCTGGTCCAGAATCCACAGATGCTAGAGAATTACTAAGAGAAATGAGTAATGGGGATAAATAAATGTCCCCACAAATGGGGACATGAGGCAGCAGAGACAGGAGAGAACCTCAAACTGTCTTAATTCAGGTGTAACACTCACTGCTCATAACAGCCAAGGATGAAAATACAAAGTCCCACCCTTCTGAGTGGCCAAGTGGGTATGGAAGAGCAGAGCATGCTCAGGGCAGTGGCCCAGAGAGCGCTCACCACCCCCACCTCACAACAGGTGTGACAGTGGCTTCATGGCCACAGACTGTATAAGCACTGGTGAGGAGCTGAAAGGGACATGGAAGGGACCGACTGAGTGCTGGTGGCAGCTGACCAAGAGGGCTGCACTGTCAAGTTTTGGAGTGTCGCTGGGGGCAGACCTGTACCTCACCACAAGGAACCTCTGTTCTTCAGGGTGTTTGACCAGAATGGATAGGAAATAAATACAACCCAAGGGACAAACCAATCCTTGGGTGAGTTCATCATCAGACCATCCGGTCTCTCCGCAAGATGGGAGACAGAGTGTGAGTCCTTGCCTGGCCGCCCAGCTTCTGGAGAAAAATATGTCTACCTGTGGTGAAGGAAGGGCTGCCATCAGCACCACTTGCTCTACCCGGCCAAGCACTGTCACACTCAGCAAGACTACAGGGTGTTGAGCAGAGGTAGTACAGCACAGAATCCAAGATGGCAGGGGCATTGTATGCTTCTGGAAGCTCTGGGTCCTGGTAGCTTTGCTCATCCTGGTTAGTGTCATGCATTGGTTGCATGGAGCTCTACCAAAGCCAAGCAGCAACTCTGCTGTCTCCCAAGCATGACCTTGTGGCCAAGTTGCCTTTAGGGCAGGCAGGAAGGAGGGAGCTAGAATTCCCAGGGCCAGAGGTTTCCTTTACAGTAAATAGGGTGAGGCCTTATAGGCCTTCACAGGCAGACAAAGACAAGCCAGCCCCTCATGTGACCAGCCTACAGGACATAGCTGTGAACAACGCACCCACATGGGACACAGGACGGTGCAGGTAAAATGCATTGAGCAACAGAAAATCCAACTGAGTAAGGCCACACACAGCAGGCTGCAGGGGATCTCTCTGAGCATGCTCTGAGTCAGTCCACACTGCTGCTCCTCAGAGGTGGGCTGACCTCTGGCCCAGGACCTAGGCAGGCTTCCCGAGTAGCAATGGCGTTTATAACCCCAGGATTGCCTTCAGAGACCTTGTAGCTGGCTGTCAACCACTGGCCATTAAACGGGGATGCTTGGGTCTGTCTATTGGACGATAAGCCCAACCCAGCCCAGGTCACTAGACCACAATCTTGGGGTAACTCAGTGAAGAGGAACTATTCCAGGGTGACCAGAGCCCCCAGATAAGCCCAGATGAAGCTGCTGACCCACATAAGCACGGTGGAGTGGGTGTGGTCTTAGATTGCTTAGGCACACCATAAGCCATTTCAGCACATAAGCTGCTTATAAACATGACTGCAGCCTAATTACAATAGACAAAGCTCCTGCCTCCTCGGAACAAACTGAATCCACAGTTCCTCGCAAACAACCAGGAAAGAGATCCAAGAGACTGAAAAGGTGCCACAGCTACGAAGCCTGTCACCTGCAGCTCAGCCTGGCCACATCATACACAGACACAGACCAAGAACAGACCAGCAGGTTGAGGCTTCAGGAACAAGGTGCAATGCCACCCTTTTGTACTGAGCGGGCAACCCACAGCCATGGTCTGTACCTCAGTGTCTGAGCTAGAGCACAGCCACGGGCCATGTGAGGGCTCTCACACAGCATCTCACACTGGCCTCCCAGGCTCCAGCGGGCTTAGGTTTCTCCAGGATTTAGACAAGTTTAAAAAGTAACAAAATTCACCTTTAAACCATGGCTGAGTTCATGGGGATCTTGTAGCATTATATTTTCTTGACTAATGGATTAAAGGGTACAATTAAATGTCACACAGCAGCCCTCCAATTCCTGATAGCACCTGGCAGCTGGGGACAGAGAGTAGGCAGTACAGCAGCATATATCCTGGTCCCGGGAACAGAGCCCAGCCCGACACCAAAACACAGGCTGCATTCCTCTCCTCCTGTTACAGGGGCCCGGAGGACATGTGATCCAGTTCTAGCTAGTG